>NC_056740.1:341263269-341415769 GCF_019279795.1 Protopterus annectens | reverse complement strand
GCAGCAGAGAGACAAAAGAGACTTTAAACAGATAAAGTATTTTTTTTCTCTGCTTTCTAACTGACTGCATTTTTTCGCCGAAAAGCAAGTTTCTGGCTTACCTAATATCTCAAACGCATTGTTTTTGCATCTTAACTGTTTTTTGCACCTCTAAAAGTCATATTTGTGTTGTTTAACTGCTGTAGTCTACACACTCAAGTGCGATAGCCATTTAAAGCATTTACAGTGTCTCCTGTTTAAATTTCTGTTGTTTCTGCTAAACAAACAAAAAAAAAAATCCTTGTTTCCCACCTTTTCTAAACTAGAGTAGTCCAGATTTCAGGTTTGCTGAATTCTAGGCTGTGGTATAATTCCTGTGTTGCCCATATACTTACTTGGATAGGAGGAAGCTTCTCTGTTCACCAGTGAGAGGGGGAGCTTTGAGCAGCCTATCTGTCCCTGGAGGAGTGGTCTCAGCCCAGCAACTAGTAGCTTATTGGCAGTTTTGGGCTAATTCCTCTCTCTTTCTATCTCCCTGCCTTAAAACCTGCTTTTGTGCATTGCACAACATCGTGCAGCGCCGTTTAAGCAGTTTTAAACTATTCCCAGCTCCACAAAGTCTGCTCTTCAATTTTTCCCTTAGAACTAGTCAAACTCTCAAAGTAAGCACTCAACCTTCCTTCTACAGCCCAGCATTTGCTCAAATTTCTCAGTATAGCACTAACATACTATAGCACTACACCCCCTTATACTACCTAGAAGTACAAGGCTCCCTATTCGTCCATTCCGGACAATCAACAAAACAGTTCTTTAAATTATCCAGGCATGTCCAAAGTGCAGTTTCAGGTATACTCTCGTCCAGCTGGTGAATCTGGGAATCTTGAGGCAATGTTACAATTACCTTATGTACACAGACAACCCTCTCCTCCTTCCAACAAACTCAAATGTATGTGAGAGATGCAACTATATAGCCAAACTGGAGGCCGAACTCTCTCAACCCAAGACTGGCACAGTCAGTCAGGAGGAGAAGGAAACCACCCGCACCACACAACCAGTCTCACATAGAACAATCAGCAAACAGGACACAAACTCACAAAAACATACTCGGAGGCTCAAAATAAAAATTTGCCAAAGCAGCAGAGACCTCCAAAGCAGACATCCAAGCAACTGCTACCACCTAACAACTCTCACGTAGCACATACTTCACAAAGTCAGTGTGCCACATAGTCACAGCCCTTAAGGGTAAATAACACACCAAATACACAAGTAATAGGAGACTCTTATCAGGCACACTGATGCTCCGCTCACCAGACTGAACAAGGAGAAGGTCATTGTAAGCTGCTTGTCGGGTGCCAGGATCCGCCACATAACACAAGTACTCAGGTCACACCACAGCAGGTACAAATATGACTCTGTCATTGTCCATGTTGGTGTGAATGACCTGAGACATACCTCCTTGGACTACATGAAAAGAGACAAAGGAGCTCTTGGATCATGTAGCCCAGGCCGGTATGACCCTGACCCTGAGTAGCACCTTGCCTCACCAAGAATGTTGCCACAGTATAAGGACAAAATGATCAATTTTAACAATTGGCTAAGCTATTGGTGTCATTCAAAGGGGATCCAGTGTCTGTCAGCCTGGGATGATATGCTCAACAAGCCATGCTGCTTCGCTAGGGACAGCTTGCACCTGTCAACCCTTAGGCTTTCGAATACTGGCTAAGGCTCTTGCCACCCCCCATAGTGCCTTTTTTAGGCAAGGCTCAAGACAAATCCACCTCCATAGAAAATACAAGAAACAAAAACCTAAGGGTAATGCTACTCAACGCCAGAAGTCTAAACCTCAAGATGCACGCACTTGAGGCACTCCTTAGTATGGAGAAAATAGATCTGTGCAGTAACAGAAACCTGGTTTAAGGCTCCAGAGAGCACCCCAGCACTACCAGGATATAACTCATACCATTCTTTTCAGCCCCAGAACTCCGACCAAAATACTAAAGGTGGGGGAGTATCCATTTTCATCAAGGATACCCACACCTCCAGGTTAGTGGCACTGTACGAGGCATCGGAGACCATCCATGTGCAACTAACAGTGGGCAAAACTGCTTTTCAGTTTGTAGCCTGCTACAGATCACCTACTTTGTCCCAGGACCCTCACTCGGCATTCCTGAGAACATGAAGGTCTCACCAAACACCATGTTATTGGGGGATTTCAACTACCCAAACACTGACTGGGAAAACTACTCAAGTCCAAACTCCTTTGCCCAACAGTTCCTGGAATTTATAAACTCAAACACCATGGAACAACTGATCACCACTCCCACAAGAGGGGACAACATATTGGACCTGGTCATCACCAACATGGGGGCTCAAGGTTCCACACCAGAGGTAAACCCCTCGTTGGTAAGATCAGACCATAAACTACTCACTATGGACATCCACATCCCGACCCCACCCCCAGTCAAGGAATCCACTGTGAAAAACTTCTCAAAAGCAAAACTTCACACTTCTCAAGACTGAGGTGGAGAACTTCAAAGCACCCGGGCTAATGGAAAATGCTACCCAAAATGCAGGCTTCTTCACAAATGCATTCTATGAGCACCTACAGGAATGCATGGATCGTGCCACCCCAAGTAAAACCAAGACTCACTTCTCCAAAAACAGGAGACCAGTCTGGTGGACCCCAGCCATAAATAAACTTTACAACAGGAGGAGGAAACTATTACATGATAGGGCAAAATCCCAAAAAGGGAAGGCATCCCTGATTAGTACTAGCAAGAAACTTTGATCCCTCATAAAATCATCAAAGGCTAGCTTCAAAAGAAATATTGCCAAAGATTCTAAAGATAATCTCAAGGCTTTCTTTAGCTACGTCAAGAATCTGGGTGGTACCTCCCAAATATGCTCTGAGCTGGTGCAAAATAGCACAAAGTACACTAAACTCACTGACATTGCCAACATCCTGGCGGACAGGTTCAGTGCAAACTTTACCTCCCCCTCCCCCCCAAAAGGACCTGTGTCTATCCCAGAAGTATGCAGTCCCCCTGACATCACAGACACACAGGTGAAAGTAGCCATTTCCACAGTAAGAAACACAGCATCAATGGGACCGGATGGCATCCCGGGCTGTGTCTTACACAAACTCCAAGAAGAACTAAACCCTCAGATAAATTCACTGTTCCAACTCAGCCTCACCACAGGTTATGTACCCAAAGAGTGGTGTACAGCAATGGTAATCTGCTCCACAAAGGGGGCGCCACAATGGATCCCGGGAACTATCGCCCTATAAGCCTGACTAGCCTGGTCTGCAAGGCTATGGAGCGCATCATCATGGATCTCATAAACAAAGACATTGGGAAAGTACAGTTGTGTACCTACCATAAATGTAGATGTTAGAGTGTATTCACTGTTGCAGTCATTACTCTTGGGTTATCCTGCTGGCAGGCTACCCTCAGTCGGCCAGAATTCCAAAGTCTAGGTTCGGCGTCAGTTGCGGTCCCTTCTTCCCTGACGTCAGTGTGCCAGGGGTATAAAAGATGCAGCCGATGCCATTTTCTTCAGTTTTTCTTGCCCCATATGTCAGGTGCCCCCAAATTGGTAGGCTGAAAAATATGCCAATAAAAATGCATGCACAAAAATAACATTTCCTTCATCTACAAGCAAATACACCCAATAGGTTGTATAGGATAGAGAAGTGCAGATAAGTCCCAGCAAAGAAAGGGGGCTGGTGGGTGGGTAACCTGGACTGCAACAGTGAATACACTCGAACATCTACATTTAAGGTAGGTACACAATTGTACTATGTTCATCGTGTTTCACTGTTGCAGTCATTACTCTTGGGTTGAATCCCAAAGCTGAGGATGGGTGGCTGGGCTAAATAGGATTAGGAGAGGCTATGAGGCCCTGCAGGACTGCAGTGGCAAAGCCTGCTCTGGACTTAGAGTAAAGAGGTAAGTGGTAGTGCTTTGTGAAAGTGTGCACTGAACTCCAGGTTGCAGCCTCTAAGATATCTTTGGTTGGTACTCCTCTGAGGAAGGCTGCTGAAGTGGCTGCTGCTCTGGTGGAATGAGGCCTAATGCCCTTAGGCACTGATTTGCCATGCTGAAAATAACAGAAACAGATGCAACGGCCTATCCATTTAGAAATAGTTTGTTTTGAGATAGCCTTTCCTTGTGATCCTGCAGCATATGACACTAAAAGTTGCTCAGTCTTTCTGAAAGCTTTAGTTCTGTCCAAGTAGAAGCGTAACTGCCTGTGTATGTCCAAAGAATGCAGAATTTTCTCACCCTTGTTCTGTGGATTTGGATAAAAGGTAGACAAGTGAATGGTTTGGTTGAGGGCCACACTGGACACCACCTTAGGCATAAATGTAGGGTTTGTCCTCAGGGAAACCATGTCAGGATGAAAAATGATAAAAGGTTCCACAGCCATGAGTGCTTGTAACTCCGAGACTCGCCTTGCAGAGGTTATTGCAGAGGTTATTGCTAGGAGCAGAGCTGTTTTCCAGGATAAGAATTTTATATCTGCTGTTGATGCTGGCTCGAAAGGAGGCAGGGTGAGTTTTTCCAAAACATAATTGAGGTCCCAGACCAGAATTGGTGCTCTCCTTGGAGGCCTAATGTTTTTGGCCCCTCTGAGGTTCTGCCTTATTATAGGATGAGAAAAGATAGGTGGTTCCATATTGTAATGGGCTGAACTGGCAGAGGCATGAATCTTAACTGATGAGAAAGAAAGGCCTTTGTTCAGCAACTCAGTTAGGAATTGTAAAATCTGAGGAATATTTGGTACACACGTGTCAATGCCTTGTTCCTGGTTCCAAGCAGAGAATCTCTTCCATTTTTCTGCATAAGATTTTCTGGTACTGGGCCTCCTGGCCTCCAAGATAACATCCATAACAGCTTTTGAAAGAGGAGTGGTCTGCTACATTATCCGCCATGCTGCCAGATTTAAGGTCCTGAGTTGGCTGTGCAGGATCTGATTGTTTTGTTGAGTCAGCAAGTGAAAAGTTTGAGGCAATATCCATGCTGGACCTTGAGACAAGCTCTTTAGGACTGGGTACCAGTGCTGGCATGGCCAGTCTGGTGCAATCAGTATCATTTTTGGCTTCTCTTGCCTGACCTTTAAGAGTACCCTGGGAAGGAAAGGCATATACTGTTAGATTTTTCCAGCTGAAGGATAGGGCGTCCACTTTCCATGCTTGCTTGTGATAAATCCTTGCGCAAAATCTCCGCAATTGGCAGTTGTGAGGGGAGGCAAACAGATCTATGTCTGGGCATCCCCATTTCCTTATTATCATGCTGAAGACTTGTGGGTCCAGTTTCCATTCATGGGGATCCATGAGGTTTCAGCTTAGTTCATCTGCCAGAGTATTTGTTTTTCCTGGCAGGAATTGTGCTTGCAGGTGAACTTGAAAAGCCAATGCTGTGTCCCATAAGGTCATTGCTCATCTGCAGAGGGGGTAGGAATGTGTACCTCCCTGCTCGTTTATGTACCACATGACCGTAGTGTCACATATATATATATATATATATATATATATATATATACACATACACATACACACACACACACACACACACACACACACACACACACACACACACACACACACACACAGAGGAAAAAGGAATTAACCCACAGTTTTGGGAACAGATGATGATGATACAAGACAGGATATGTGACAGGGCAGATGTGAAATAGAAATAAGGCCAACTATGCTGTTTGGGATTAATGGTGGAACTAAAATAAAAACTCGGGAAATAAGACCAGGGAAAGGTTATGCCTAAAATAATAAAGCATAAGCTTCGTTACTTGTTAAACAGGTAGACCCACTGGACACACACAGTCCCTTTTCAGGGGTGACCTAGGATCAATATGCGATTAAGTGACTTGCTCAAGGTCTCACAGTAGGCAAGTAAGGGCTGGGGGAATCTAACTCTGTATCCTATGAATAGAAAAAGAAAAACTGCTGACAGTAGAAAACTGGAGAGATTTTGATGCTGAAATAAGCCCAAAATCCAGAAAATTTAGAATATTTGCTCGAAGTGCTTGCACTGATATTTTTATACACTAGCTAGACCGGAAAGGATATTCCCCCCAGACAGGTGGGTTATACTGGAGATACAGGTAAAAAACAAAAAACAGAAGAGGCGAATCACAGCGTAACCAATCACTGTGATTTGCATTTTTGCTTTTTGGTTATCAGTTTGATTTTCGCATTCCAGTTTTTGTGGTGAAATATAATAAGTAAGAGAGGGGCATGTGGTAACACAGATCTGGGAATGTGAGTGCATAAATAGGTACAAGATGGATATTTAGAAGAAATGAAAATGGGAAATGCAACTCATAGTGGACATGATGTTACTAAGTTGGCTTGACATTAAAAGAATCCAATATATGAAGAATTCATTACTGTTGATATTAGTAGCAAAAAGATGCTCAGTAGAAAATGGAAATCAGATGAGCACCCTGCTATGACTGAAGTGAAATTAATGAGATTATGAGTTGGGAATTATGGAAAGGCACCAGGACAACATGGACTTTCACCATAAATAACGTTGGATATCTGTTGAACAGAAAATCACAACAGAGTTTTGTGCTACTGACTGATGGACTTGTATAACTGATGGTTAAAATAATTTGGTTTAAAATAATTTAAACTATAGTGTTTTTTGAATTACATCAGCCAAGTGTATATAGTTGTAGGAGTTTTAAGTGGTTTTATAGTTATATTTAAAACTGTTAGAGAACTCAGACCTTAACCATGACCTGTGCATAGGTTAAAATTAAGAAAAAATAAACAAATATAACAGATATCTATATAATAATAAACACAACGTACCACTTGGTCTTGGAATAAAACTGAAACCGATAAAAACAACACAAAAAGCTGTGCTAACAGGATCCACGTACTTTAATGCAAATCAGTTTAGCACTTTCGTCTTAATGTGAAAAAGCCATCATCAAAACAATTTGCAAACCGGAAAAGACTATATCCCTGCCATAATAGACAAACCTCCCTATCAACTAATCACATTCTGAAGAAGTTCATTGCATTTACATGAACAAAAGTGCTTGCGAATACATTTTCTGTGGAGTTATTTTCCTGTCCATCCTGTTTCTTGCTTCACCATTGTATAACTTGTAAAAACTCTCCATATTTTATATATAAAACATAAAACCAACACGAATTAAAAAAAAAAAAAAACACTACAATAAAGTCATACATTTAAAATATAAATGCTAGAAAACATTAGCTCTCCTCTTCACTTGTGATAGAAATGCCATCAATGCCAGGAGTCATAATAGCATCTAGGTTGTGCTGCCAAAATATTTCATGTTGCAGCAAGGTATTCTTCCAATCACCAGCAAAAGCTGCAATAGATAATTGCTCCAAAACCAAAAACATAAATTTTACAAAGCCCCTGCAAACTGCAGTGTGTCTAGCAAGGGCACTTCTGTTGTCACCTCTTTGCATGCTGTACAAATGCTGGTATATCCTATGGTTAAGACTGATATTAGTCTTACCTATATAAAATGCCTGACACTGTGTACAGAATGCAAGATATACCACTCTCTCCGAATAACAATAAAACTTGTCACCCCTTGCTCTTTTTCTAATTTTGTCATATAGCCAACCAGAATTACTCTCTAACCACACTGGTGGCATCTCCCACATCTTTGGGTGAAAGGAAAGGTGGCATATAAATCAGTGGGTGGTCTTTCCAACTTTCCAAAAAAAAAAGCTTCAATATTATGCTTTCTCTTATACATAAAAGCAGATCTACACAAAGACTTTGAATCAAATTGAAATAAAACCCAAGTCTCACGTACAACATTTTTCAATATCTTTTACATCAAGAGACTAATGCAACACCATATTATTTTGATTGTTAAATCCAACCTTCTCTCCATTGTTAATACCCTGGTTACCAGTCAAACCATGTTTAATATTGGAACCATATTTGCCATGTCTCTCAACTCATACATCCAACTCAATGGTGTTAAGCATATGGACAGGGTATCCAAGGTCAATAAACATCTTCTTAAGCGTTTCAAATTCTTTTTGGCAAACCATGTCCATTGGAAGTAATCCTAGACACTCTAATATATTGGCTCCACACAATACCCATCTTTTGATGGAAGGGGTGGCAACCAGAAAAGTATAGAAAACTATTACAATAGTTGAGTTTTCTATATACCCTGGTCTCAATTTCTCCATTAAGTAACCTCTGGAAGGAAATGTCCAAGTATTTAATATCCCAAACACCAATCAAGTGTGTAAACTTAAAAAAAATTAGTACTTCCATCCAGATAATGAAGCAACTCCTTAAACCGATTTTGATCTCCTCGCCAAATAAACAATAAATCATCTAGGTACCAATAGTACCCAACACATTGTTCAAATAATGGGAATTGAAAAAGAATGTCCAACTCCCATTAGGAGGTGTGTCTATTATGTCTAACTCCCATTAGGAGCTGTGTCTATTATGGCAGGGATATTTAAATGTCTTTTCCAGTTTGCAAATGGTTCTGATGGATTTTTTACATTAAGATGAATGCGCCAAATTGTTTTGCATTAAAGTACGTGGATCCTGTGAGCACAGCTTTTTGTTTTTTTTTTTTGTTTTGTTTTTATAGATATGTATATAAATTTTGTAACCACGGGCTGCTGGAAAATAAGACTAAATAGTTTGCAAAAATAATTGTAAAACCAGCTGAGTGTATAAAACATGAGTGCACCACACGAAGTCTGGCCTGCACATTATGTAATTTATTAATTGGCATTGTAATAAAAATGGACTGAAAGCTGAGAAAAACATGAACAGTGCAATTCACTGACTTCACAGTCTATGGCTGATCCTTCGTTTCAATTTGATTACCACCACCAGACTACATGGAACCTTGTGACTAGATGAAAAAATGGTGAACAAAGTAGATTCTTTCTCAGCCTGAAGAAGCTCTGAAATTTTAGTCTCGTTACTGTGATATTCTTATTTTCCCTCTCTCTTTTGAAGCTCAGATCCATTATACTCTTTCTGGGCTTCCTCCGATGCAGCGCACAGAAATAGTTCACACGACATTTTACACTTCTGTCAGATTCCACTCACAGTCAGGAACTAAATGAATTCCTGGATTCTCAGCTTCCAACTAAGATGCACAACCCTGAACGGGGGACAGGAAATTGCCTGCAACTGAACCTGTTCACAAAAGACCGAACTTAATTTCAATTACTTCTGATTCTATGTAACATAGGTTCATAGGTTGGTACTAGGCTATTGGCCCTAGGTCCTATACAAGCCTAGCCATAACAATTCTCTGGATATTTCTTCCCACACTATTTACTTCCCTGGACCTCTGTCCAGCAGGGCGACTGACGTGACCCCTGGGGTGAATTTCCTTTCTCCCATCCAATCATCAAGGTTCCTTTTGAAGACAGCCAAAGATATCTGGAAGATGAACTGCTAACAGAGTAAGATTTGATGCAAGCTACCAGCTTCACCAGTATTTACTTCAATATGCATCTATGAGACCTCATGATTTATATTCTGCACTGAACATTAAGTTAACAATGTACTATATGTATTACACTTGTAAGGTAGATGGGGAGGGGGCTTATTTGCAAGCACATACTCAAGTGAGAAGGCCATGATTGTTAGTATAAAAAAGGCCTGCCAATAGGTAAACATCTAGGAGTTCAGAACTAGCTGAAATCCAAAAGATAAAATGTATTTCATGTACTTAAATTCTCTTGATTGCTCAACCACATCTTACCCTTAAAGTGAAGACTGACAAAAAAACATAGTAAACTAAAAATCACAGCTTAGGTTCATTCAGCAGTATTGTCTTTCTCAGTTGGAAATAACCGGGGAGATGGGGGGGAATTTTAGTATTGTAGAACAGTTTAAAAAAAAGAACTCGTGAATGTTTTAAGTACCAGACAAAGCTCGTGGTAAAGATGCTCTCAAACATAATTTTTAACCAAATTCTTAGAACATGATACTGCTGTTAGAGTGCATAGAACTTAATGATGCCGATGTACAACCATCTGGCCAATTACTGTTTCACCAAAGCCCTTATGATCAGTGCCAGACATTCAAACAAAATTTCCAAACATTATAAATTATGACTTACCCTGATGTTTACCAACCATTTGGTGTGTGGTATACGAGGTCTCGGAAGCAAGGAGTTATGAAGACAAAGGCCTCCACAGAAAATACTTAAGCATAACATTTATTTTCATCTGACTAGCTGCAAAAGAATGGACTTTGATAAAATGGTGTTTGACTGACCATACAATATCCAGAGATACTTATACAATTTAAAATATCTTGTACGTGAGGTAGAATGCAGAGGTGTACCAATGTTCATTTTTAAGACGCTGTGTGTGTGTGTGTGTGTGCGCAGCTACAGCAACCTCTCCTCGTCTTATATATATATATATATATATATATATATATATATATATATATATATATCTTGTACGTGAGGCAGAATGCAGAGGTGCACCAATGTTCATTTTTAAGACTGTGTGTGTGTGTGTGTGTGTGTGTGTGTGTGTGTGTGTATAGCTACAGCAACCTCTCCTCGTCTCATATATATATATATATATATATATATATATATATATATATATATATATATATATATATATATATATACACACATATATATATAAATATATATATGGATCCCTACCATAGGATAGAAACCTCATTTGACTGAAACCATAAGACTGAAATTTCAAAAGACGAAGTCACCTGACTGAAACCCATAATACTGAATTTCAGCATACTAAATTGTAAACAGGACCATATAAAACCAGACTAGGTGGGGGGCTATGCCCCTCAAACCCCCTAACTATATATACTAACTCCAGGATTGTACTACAGTGGGGAAAAGAGCATATACCTTTCATGTACCATACAGTAGTGTAAATGATGCCACTACTATGCCCTTTTACCCACTGTAGTGTGATCCTGGAGTTACTATATATAGTTGGGGGGTGGGGAGGCACAGCCTCCCACCTAGTCTGGTTTTATATGGTCCACTTTAAAATTTAGTATGCTGAAATTGAGTATTATGGGTTTCAGTCTTATGGGTTTCAGTTAAGTGACTTTTCAGCCTTTTGAAATTTTTTGAAATTTCAGTTTTATGGTCAAATGAGTTTCAGTCAAATGAGGTTTCTATCATATGATAGGGATCCATATATATTTTATATATATATATATATATATATATATATATGGATCTACTTCAGAAACTCGAAGTTTCTAAACTTTGAAGCCGAAACCATAACATCGAAGTTCTGAAACTTCAAAAATGTAATATAAAAAATAAAAGAAAATTTTTTTTTTTTACATTTTTGCAGGGGTCAAGCTCCCCCTGCACCCCCCCCCCCCGCTAAATAAATATAGCGACTCAGAGATTACAGTACAGTGAGAAAAATGGTAAATTTCAAGTTCCAAACTGTATGGCAATCTCCATTCAAAACATTCAAAGTTTCATTATGGTCTCAGCTTTTTGAAGTTCGAAATTTTGAAACTTTGAGCTTCTGAAGGGGATACATATACTTATGGGTCCACTTCATAATTTAGAATTTCCACAATCCCAATGTTCTAAATACCGATGCTCAGAACCTCAAGATTGTGGAATCTGGAAACATGGAGATCGCCGTACAGTGCAGAACAGGAACATTACCGTTCTCTTCACTGCAGTGAGATCTCAAGTTGGTATATTTAAGTTGCAGGGGGTGTGGGGGTGCAAGGGGGCTTGCCCCCTGCAAAAATTAATTTGTTGATGTGCTTTTTTTTAGTTTTTTTTTTTTTAATTTTGAGATTCCACAATCTCGAAGTTCTGAGCATCGACATTTAGAAGGATAGGATTGTGGAGTTTCAAAATTACAAAGTGGACCTATATATATATATATATATATATATATATATATGTATACATATATGTATATATCTATGTATACATATATGTATATATCTATGTATACATATATGTATATATATGTATACACACACACACACACACACACACACACACACACACACACTATTTTTATTACAAATCCACGGAAGCAAGGATCCAGCATACTGTACTTCCTTCAGTTAATGTGTTAAAACGCTATACCACTATCCATTTATCATATTCCAAGACAGACTTCCTGAAAACAAATAGTTTGGGGAAAAAAAAAAACTTTTTTTTTTTTTTTTCTTTATTTCAGGACTCTGATGTAGGCCATCTTCAACAAGGTACTATAAAACAGTACACAATTGCCAGGTAATGTTGGAATATCCACCGTTTCTTAATTTCTAAACTACATTTACATATAATGTAAACTAAACTGCAGTTTTAAGAAGTTCTAATGTTTAACAAAATGCAAATTATATACAAATGTTCATATGCAGAAACACAGCAACCAAAATGAAAGCAACATATGAAATACCAATGACCACATAATGAATTGTTTTAAATGAAAGTGGCACATCATGTGATGCAAGATGAAGATTATTTAGTAACCGTCTTCAACACCAGATCTATATATTTTGTGGAAGTTTAAACTTAGGTGAATGACACAATATCAAAATACTTTGGACCATTCATTTATAAATAACATACAAAATATTTATGCATTGATCAAGTGAAGTTAACATGATGTTTAATGAAGCAGCATCTTGCATCACCTGCTTTGCTAACCACTATTCTCACATAGCAGTTAGGGGTATACATATTGCTTTTCTTTACAGATAATTCAAAAATCTTAACATGGGGGTGTGGATGAGGATCTTTTTTTTTTTTTTTTTTTACTGAAATGTCACTGTGCCAGTCATCTGCACCACCATAACAAAACACAGACATCAGTGTTTCAGATGCACTGCATCACTGATTGCTTTAAATGCATCAAACTGCAGCAAACTGCATCCAAAACAGCAAAAAAAAACTCTCAATCTCTTAAACTTGATGCTTTCTGCAGTACTTATGTCCCTGGATCATTTTTAGTGGTTTGTAGTTTTTCTGATGCATTATACTAGAAAAATAACTTGAGCAGCACTGTGATTTTATAGCACAAAGCCTCTTTATACCACACCAATATATTGGATCTCCAAAGTATTACCACAGAATGACATAATATTTTGTGTGTCCCTGTATCTCTATTATTTACAATGAGAGTGCTGCGATTTCATGCCTTTTTTTAAAGTTTCTTTATCTTTTCAGCGAGTTCCTTTAGGTTTTGTTAACAGGCAAAACAGCATTTAAGATACTTCTGAATGTTGACCTTGAAAGTTTTGCTAATGTTGCTGCTTTTGCTCAGCTCTGGATTACAGCTATATTTTCTGACTGATTTGTTTGTAATCTGTGTCTAAACTCGCATTTAGAAAGTCCGGCTCTGCAGCCCACACCTAGGCTTATGACTTATATGTTGACCTTCCAGTCAGATTAGAACAGCTGGAATTGGTGACCACATGGAAGGAAACAGAGAGATCAATACTCACTTGTGTTTCCTTTATGTCTGCTAGTCTTGGGGTTGAAATGAAGAGATGAGAAAAACTTGACAAATGGATGAATTATCACAGCTGTCATCGAGCTTTACAGGCTGTTCCTCAAGTAGCAAAAATGTAAGCTCATCTCCTACTGAAGTGAAATGATACCATGTATCAGTAATGTTATATTATGTGTGCTTTTAAATATGAAGGTAAACAGTGTAAACGAATGCTTCACCACTGTAATGACACATGCAAGTAAGTCTCTCAACAGCTGTAAGACAATGATAAACAAATCTGAAAATTCACAGTAAGAATAATGTATGCAAACATGCTATATTGAAAGCTGTAGAAAATATTCATGCTGTTTCAAAATTAAACAAGTAAGAATTATAATGTATGTGGGTGCTATGCTCCATTAAAATGTTACACAATAACAACTGCTACAGTGATATAAAAGAGGCTTTGGAACAACCGTTACATATATATGTGTCTGTGTGTAATATGTGTGTGTATATATATATATATATATATATATATATATATATATATATATGTGTGTATATAGATATATATATATATATATTTGCATGTGCATACACTTTTCTGGATAACATAGCGTAAAGAAACATATGGCAGCTGAGGTTTGGAACAAATAAAGACTTTTATACACTAGATTCAGCTTCACTAAATGGAATTTTGACATGTGAGGAATAGAAGCAACAATGTAGATACGGGTTTCTAAACATATGGAATTTGTAATAGTACAGGGCTACAGTAAACCTTCAGTACATGTAACATATAAATTGAAGGTCTATACTTGTTATTGTAATAATGTTGTATTGCTTTCAGTTGTTAATGATTATTGATGAATTCACAGGTAACATTTTTATAAGTATGCCCCAAAAAAACAGCTTGGCATACCTTGTGTGAGTTATAATCAATGTTGAGTTAAGAATTAATGACTACTGCTACAAAACTATTATTTGTAAAAGCAAATTCAATCCAAAAGTCTGTGCTGTGGGCTGTGTGCGTGTTCTAAACAGATCCCTCCATTAAATGTTCCTATGCCACCTACACTGCTAGCCAGTAATGTTTCTAAGTTGCCCTATTACTTCCTTCTGCTGCTGATGGAAGCACTGAATTGCTAATCTTGCTTTATGTTAACACTGCTATTTTCCCATGCTCCATCTGGTTTAAACAAATTTAGTCTAGGGACAGTAACACCTCATTCAGCAAATCCCAAATAAAGTATTAGATTAAGGTCTTTCATTTTTAGGTATTAACTTTGCAACTGAGTATAAAATCAACTTTTATGCACATACAAGCTATAAACATTTCTTTTTGAAATGTACAACAGGATAAGAGAGGGTATCAGATTTATGTTCACATATCTGCACTTTGGACTATCTACATATATATCTGAATCATCAATGTCACATGGTTATAAAAATAAGTTAATATAGTATACCTAATTTTATTCACAAGAAGGATCCCCTATATGGACACAATCTGGCAGCTTTTGCTTACAAGACAACCTACATAACTTCTCATTATCAATATGCATCAGTGTAAGCATTTCTTTGTTAAAGTACAAAAAAATACAGATTTATTATGGCACTTACACCTGCTTAGTTGCTATGCATCTTCCTGGATATTCTAGTTTTGAACAGTAATGTTCTAAATATTTAAATTTTAATGTTCTAAATATTTAAAAGTACAAAATAAGTATTTCAGAGAAAAAGATGGTCTCAGAATTGTATCAAAAAATACATGAGAAAAGTTTCAGCTATACAAAATGTAAATATACAACAGTCAAAGGAAATATACAGAAAGCCCAAATGGCTCATTTAGGTGAAGATCTACCTTAAAACCTAACCTTCTGCTGTGAAGTTACGAATATGGTTTCTTCACTGTCCTTGATGGTTTTAAAAGGAACTATTATAACGGTGAAATGATTGTTGCAGGATCTTGCAGAACCTTTAAAATCCAAATGCCTTAAGAACATCTAGTTATTTCAGCATTTTAAAATTGTTTTATACAAGTTGCACATCCCCAGGTATCTAAGCAAGTATTAAAAATGATAAACATCTCAAGACTCTAAAGGCATTAAGCTTTTCTTTTGCTTTAAAACAAGCAACAAAGCTATGCATTTCAGCATTAACAGCCTCCCCTGCAGATAGTTTCCAACACTGCAACATCAACACCTACCAAGAGAAAATAAGGAATGTAATATGCAAAAAATGCAATGCATGGAATAAAGACAGCTAGGCTGCATTAGTAGGCAGTGTAAGCATCCTGGTGCAACTAATGGCAAATTAACAAATATGTGAATCATCCAAATTTGTCAGCAGAGCAAGAGACATTTCAAACACTTAGAACAGTAGGTTAGTGCACAGTACAATTAACTCCTGTGCCATATTTCTGGATACATATCACAAAACAGAATGAAACTTGCTCTAAGAACTGATTTTTTTTTTTTAAACAGTCTTTGGAAATGGATTTCCATCAACAAACAGGCAGACACTTAGAAAACTCTTTATTCTTTAATCTGTCCAACAGTGTTTCATGAAAGATGATGTTTCTGTAGAGCTGGTCTGAGAATGTACCAGATGACATGTTGCTTTTTAAAGTGGCAATGCACATCAAGACTGTATCGCTGCTACAAAGGTGCGACAGCCAGGTATCTTTCACTGTGAATTTGATTGTGGACCTCCGCTTTACAAACTCCAGGGACAAGCAAGGATTTGGTGACTGCCATAACGGGTGTCTCCTCTTCTCCTGAAAAATGAAAGGATATAAATACACATTTATTTCCTTTAATCTACAATGCAGGTTTTTTTTTTTTTTTTTTTTTTTAACATCTTCAAAATCTTGTTTCTAAAGCATGCTGTCTTGTCTACTAAAGGTACACACTATGTGTGAGGGTCTGTATGTGTGTGGGCGATGTAGGAAACCGTACAATTTTAAGGCGATATGATGCATCAAGGATTTGAAATTTGAAATCTGGAATTTATGGGCATACTCATTAGGTCCGTAAGGACTATATAATATGCTATTGTGACATTTTCGTATAACAGCTAGTCAGAAAGAGTGCAAATGCTGTGTACACCTTGCAGCTGGTGAAGTGAAAAACTAATGGGCCATCGGAGCTGCTACACTTTCCAAAACAATTTCCAGCCATCAGGTTTTGACTTTAAGGTCATGTTAAAAGCCCTGTGTTTAGAGCACATTGCAACTTATGACAGTCTCTCTCTCTGTATAAAATTATATACATACACATACACACACACACACACACACACACACACACAGAATTAAATATATATATATAAAAATATTTATCTATATACACATCTGTGGCAGCTCATTCAACGATTCCATAGTTCAGGAAATTATTCTAAGTTAAGAACTATTTAATTTGTAAGCATTACAGGCTGTGAAAAAAATGTTTTTAATGTATTTTTATGGAACTGTGTATGGCAGA
Organism: Protopterus annectens; assembly: GCF_019279795.1. NCBI lineage: Eukaryota > Metazoa > Chordata > Ceratodontiformes > Protopteridae > Protopterus > Protopterus annectens. The sequence goes on along the minus strand of NC_056740.1, from coordinate 341,398,813 downwards.
CCCCTTCTGTGAACTCGTTACCCCGACTTTCAACTCATTAATGTCATCATACAAACTGCTTAGCAGATGTTTACGGTGTCTGCAACACAGCTGTATGCCTTAGTAAATGAGGAAAATAAATTTTTGCATATTTTGGTGTAAATGTAAAAATTAAAAGTGTACTGCAATTGCAAACAACAGCTGCTTCTTTAGAAGTTTACTGATTTAGTTTCTAAAAGGCCAACACTACCATTTAAAACACAAAAAAACCTTAGACATTCTTAACCCTTTATATTTATTAGGTGTTTTCAGGACAAAAATGTTGGCAACCAAGGTGAAAAGTCCAGCTGTGCGAGTGCACTCACTGTGAAGTCCAGCTGTGCGATTGCACTCACTGTGAAGTCCAGCTGTTTTAGGAACTTACCATACATTACATGTTCAATTGAAGTTGCAGTCCTTACATTTGGAATATCCTGAATGCAGGAAGCCCACAGCCAATGCTGTCCCACCAACTGCATCAGTACATCAGTGGTATAAAGGGTGTAGCAGCCGACGCCATCTTCAGATCTTTCTTGGCCCATAAAGGTTTTACTAAAGAACTCAGCACCACAAAGGTCCAGTGGACAAGATGAACAACCTCTATTGTTGCAGGTCCCTCCAAAAAGGACCCCAATTCTACTCTCCATTTTGCAAGCAGACAAAGGAGAGACATGGGCCCAGTAGGAAACTCTGAATGAAAATATGTGGAGGGGACTAAGGAGACACCCCAATCCACAGGGCAATAAGAACAGGAAATGATAAAAGAAGACGGTAGGAGGCAGTATACCTGGACTGCAGCAGTGACTCTGCTGGAACATTTACATTTTATAAAGTTCCTCACACAACTGTACAATTTTGACACTCCCACATTTGGGAAAATTCCCAAAGCATAATGTTCTAGGAAAGAGGTAAGCAGACACTTGAATGGATATGATGACCTGTAAGACATTAGAAGCACTCTAGGGCTGTCCCCTACAGTGTAATGTTTGAATAAGGTGTGGACAGATGACCAGGTAAGCTGCTTGTAATATAGCCTGTGTGTTAACCAACCCCAAGGAAGGCTGTGGTAGCAGCAGTGGCTCTTCTAATTGGTGTGTAATATGGCCTATGGTAGGTTTTCCATAGATGAGTAATAAAAGGATTTGCAATGAAGCAACCATTTGGATAAGATTTAACAGTTTATCCTCTTTCCTTTTTGCAAAAGAGACAAATAGCTGATGAGACTTTGTATTAAACAGAATTGCAGCTGTCTATGCACATCAAGGAAGCGCAATGTGATTTCTCCTCAATTCTGTGGCTTTGGAAAGAAAAAATGGTAGTTGAAAGGCCTGACTCAAGGATATTGGAGTTATTATTTTAGACAAAAAGTGGGGTTAGTACACAGGGAATGTCTGTCCTGCTGAAATACCAGGAAAAGTTCTTTACACATCAGGACTTGTGGTTCAGAAATCCTTCTGGCAGAGGTAATAGCCACCACAAATGGCATCTTCCTGGATGTACACTGAAGGGGTGGTGATGTAGCTGGCTCAAAGGGAGCCAGGATCAGTTTTTCTACTAAAGATCTTGTGGTGAAGCACCCCCCCCCCCCACCCCCGAGGAAATGTTTAACAGAGTATCTGGAGTACAAAGAGTGTCCATAGAGGAGAGGCTGAAATGGCATACGTGTGGACTCTTACTGACATGTAAATCTGTAAAGGTCTAACATATTCAACGATCATAATGACTTTTGATCGTTTTGGGTCAAGGTTCCTAGAATTGCACCAGAAGCAGAATTATTTCCATTTAGCTAAATCTGATTTTCTTGTATTAGGTTTCCTAATGACCTTCTTAATGGTTAACAAACCACCTCAGACTATTTATGCCTACCTGGAATCAGGATATCATCCTCCAATGTCAGCCATGGTGAGAGTAAGTCTGGGTGTAGGGAACTTTGTTTGGAGTCAGGAAATCCGAATGAAGAGGCAACACTTTGCCTCTTTCTCATACCATTTTGCTCAGGAGAAGGACCCACAGTTGTCTTGGCCAAAAGGATGCTATCAGGATTATTTCTGGTTTTTCCTTCTTGATTTTGATCAGTACTCAGAGTAGCAACAGAACTGAAAAAAATTACTAAGTGACAGACCTGTCCAGAAGGTTTTCCAAACTTCTGGAGTTACTATCCTGGCACAGAATTTTCACAGTTGCTTGTTGAAACAGGAGGCAAATGGCTTTATTTCCAACATACTCCAACAACTTTGTCATATCAGTAAAGACATCTCTGTTTAGCAGAATGCATTTATGGGGTGGAGGGGGGTCAGTCTGTGATCTGCTCAGGAAGGAATGACTTCTACTTTATTTCATTCAAGAACCATGGTACAATTGTGACATCTGTCTTCACCGGTAGATCTCCCTGCTGAAGGCACGTGGTGAAGGCTTTCAGGGCAAACATGTCAGACCACATTTTTTGGTGTTTAAGGCTTTCAGGGCAAATATTTCCAAATGATTTTTCCTCACTTTATTCTCCAAGGCATCCTAGAGCTGAAGTGCACATAAATGTACTCCCTCCCCAGGCCAGGTCGGAGGAATCTATGGTTTAAGTTTATTTTAGAAGGGAAATCTCTGAAGGGCATTACTTTAATTTCGAACACACTGGTGAATCAATCATGAGATCAATGACACAGAGAAAAAGAGGGATTTCAGTCTCTGTGGAAAGTACAGTTGTGTACCTACCATAAATGTAGATGTTCAAGTGTATTCACTGTTGCAGTCATTACTTCTGCTACCTTGGCTGTAAGGGCTTTAAATGGTCAGTTTCATATGCTTAAATATCAGCAATACTTAATGTCACTGCTAAAACAGAAAATGTTGGCAGATTCTGAATGTGCAGAAAACAAGGAAATGCAGGATTTATTGCATGCAGCTGAACAAGTGGGAAAGCATACTTTGCAATGTGGTTTTGATTCTCTGGAGGCCCCTTGCAGGGCCGCTGTTACGGGTTCTGTCATTAGGAGGCATGCTTGGTTAAAGGAACACAAACTGCTTGATCATGTTAAAGCAAAATTATTGGATGCTCCATTACAGCATGATACTTTGTTTGGTGTTAAAGCAGAAGAGGTGTTGAAGAAAATGGAGGACAAAGCAAAATCTATGCAGACAGTTAAGGATTTCTTACAGGTACAGCCACCCAGATTTAGTAGGAACTGGCCTACAAAGAATTGGTCCTTTCCAGTGTCAGACAGGCCACAAAGAGGCAGATACAGACGCCTCAGAGGCAGATCCCAGCCCCAAGGTCCATACAGGCCTAAACAATGGGGTGCTTCTACCTCCAAAAGCGGAGAAGACAAATCACAGCCACACAAGAAACAGTCCCAATGACTTTCCTCTGCCAGCACCAAGCACTTATCTTTTGGCAGCCCCCTTAGGGGAAAACTAGCACTTTTTTCACAAAATTGGCACATGATCACCCAGGACAAATGGGTCTTGAATAAAGTGTCTCAGGGCTACAGGTTCCACTTTCACACCCTGCCAAGGGCAAAAGGTATGCCAGACCTGCCATACAATCAATGGGCAGAGGCACAAAAACAAGCTTCCTCATATGCAGTCTGGCATATGGAATTAGCAGAATGCAGGATGCCATGAAGCCCAAGGCCTGCAGAATTTGTCTTGCAGATAACTGGGTCTTTGTTGCCAACATTTTGAAGTAAGAAGTTAGTTGCCTTTGTTTATCTGGCGTGAGATAAGCCATCTGGACAGTTGTATGTAAGCTTGCACACAGGAATATTATCTCTTGAGAGGGTACTAGTTTTGATTTATTTTCGTTTACTGTGTACCCTAGGCAAATTAATAATCTTTTTACGAATGCCAGATGCTTTAGTAGAGTGTCCTTCTTCTCTGCTTGTATAAGGCAGTCGTCCAAGTAAGGATAAATTTGAATTCCTCTTTGTCTGCAAAATGCAATTACTGGTGCCAGGCATTTTGTGAAGACTCTGGGTGCAGTAGATAAGCCAAAGGGCAGTGCAGAGAATTGGTAGTGCATTGAGCCAGCTATGAATATGAGGTATCTTCTGCAAGATTGTCTGATTGGTATATGCAGGTATGCCTCTTTTAGGTCCAAAGTTACAAGCCAAGCCTTCTTGCCCAGCATGGGCAGAAGCTGCTGCAGAGTTAACATTTTGAATTTTGGAATGTCCAGAAATGTGTTTAGAAAAGTCAGGTCCAGTATTGGACTCCAGGCTTTGTCTTTTCTGGGAACCAAGAAAAGTCTTGAGTAAAATCCTTGTCCCTGCTCCTGCTGTGGAACTTGTTGAATGGTCCTCAATTGCATAAGGAACGAAACTTGTTTTTGTGCCTCTGCCCATTGGTTGTGTGGCAGGTTTGGCATACTTTTTGCCTTTGGCAGGGTGTGAAAGAGAAACCTGTAGCCCTGGGACACTATATTCAATACCCATTTGTCCTGGGTGATCATGTGTCAGTTTTGAGAGCAAAGTGCTAGTTTTCCCCCTAAGGGGGCTGCAAGAAGATAACTGCTTGGTGCTGGCAGAGGCAAGTCATTGGGACTGTTTCCTGTATGGCTGTGCTTTGTCTTCTCCACTTTTGGAGGTAGAAGCGCCCCACTGTTTAGGCCTGTATGAGCCCTGGGGCTGGGATCTGCCTCTGGGGCGTCTGTATCTGCCTCTTTGTGGCCTGTCTGACACTGGAAAGGACCAATTCTTTGCAGGCCAGTTCCTGCTGAATTTTGGTGGCTGAACCTGTAAGAAATCCTTTACTGTTGGCATAGATTTAGTTTTGTCCTCCATTTTCTTCAAAATCTCCTCTGCTTTAACACCAAATAAAGTATCATGCTGTAATGGAGCATCTAATAATTTTGCTTTAACACGATCAGGCAGATTTTGTTCCTTTAACCAAGCATGCCTCCTAATGACAGAACCCGTAACTGCGGCCCTGCAGGAGGCCTCCAGAGAATCAAAACCACATTGCAATGTATGCTTTTTCCCACTTGTTCAGCTGCATGCAATAAATCCTATATTTCCTTATTTTCTGTACAATCAGAATTAGTCAACATTTTCTGTTTTACCAGTGACGTTAAGTATTGCTGATATTTAATCATATGAAATTGACAATTTAAAGCCCTCACAGCCAAAGTAGCAGAAGTGTAAACCTTTTTCCCCCATCTGTCTAGTGCCCTTGAATCCCTGTCAGAAGGGACAGGGTTTTGTGCAGTAGCGGCCTTACCCCCCTTGGGACCCTGAGAAATAGTTTCTGGGTCAGCAGCAGGGTTTTTATAAAGAAATTTATGTGACTCAGGAACCCTGTAGTATCTGTCTGGTTAAACAGGAGCTGGAGGCAAGGAGTCTGGAGAAAGGCCAAACTCTGAAAATACATCTACAATGTCTAGCACAGGGGGAACAGCAAGAGGCCTGTGCTGAGGAAGTAAAAGAAAATCTCTAAGCCTTTTCTTTGATTCTGAGTAATCTTGGCTCTCCCAGTGGAAGTGCTCCCTCATGGTATACAGGGTTTCACCAAAAGAATAATCCTCAGGAGGAGAGGCTGAAGGAATGGATTCTTCAGCATCAGAATCCTCATAGGGAGGAAGAGAGTATTCCTGTACAGAAGAGGAGTCAGAGGAAATGGAAACCTGATCTGAAGAGTCATAGTCTGTCTCTTGCCTAGGCCTCTTGTCAGGAGGGGGATGGGAACCTCTGATCAAGGTAATAAGGTCTTCGGCCATTTTGAGCATCTGTTTCTTAGGCATGGAAGTCTGTCCTGGAGAATGCTGTACTTGTTTCTTTGTCTTTAAAGCTGCTGTAATCTTTGCTTTTGAAGCTGAAGTAGGCTTTACAAAGAGCTGTGTAGGTCTGAAAACACCCTCAGAAGCAGATGCCTGCTCAGCGGCTCCGGACCCATATGAGGGAATGAATTCCGAGTGTCCAATACCTTGAGTATCCAGAGGCCTAGCTGGCTCCACGTGGGAGTCGTCAGCGGCCTGTGGCTCTGAGGTAGCGGGTGTCAGGGGCTGCGAAAGCTCCTCACTGAGAACCGGCGAACCAGCGACTGGCTTAGCGGAAGCCTCATCATCGGTTTTGGATCTCGGATGCCTGTCCTTCTCTTTTTCCTTGCATTTTTTAGAAACTCCGGTCGGCTGTTATGACGGCATTATTTAATTGAATTTTCGGCCAAAGTAATAAGCAAGATCAAACTGATGCTTAATTGTGCGTTTGTTGAATCTAGCACAAAACAGACAGCTAGCAACATTATGATCAGGGCCTAAGCAAGGAATACAGTAAGAATGATAATCCTTATGAGGTATTTGCTTCCCACAAGAAATACAATTGTTAACTTTTTCTGATATCGGTCTGGAGCAAGAAAAAAGTTTCCCCAACGGGGTACTTAGCTTTAATGAAGACTTTGGATCTGAAATTTGTCTGTGAAAATCTCAGGAGTCGGCTGACCGGCACTTGCGAACTGCTTTTGCTTCGGGCACCGCGTGGCAAGAAAGACTGAAGAAAATAGCGTCGGCTGCATCTTTTATACCCCTGGTGCACTGATGACAGGGAGGAGGCGACAGCAACCGACACCGGACCTAGACTTTGGAATTCTGGCCAAGTGCGGGTAGTCTGCCAGCAGGATAACCCAAGAGTAATGACTGCAACAGTGAAACACGATGAACATCTAGGGAGTTTAGAATAAGCAAGCTCATACAAGCTCTATACCTTTGCTGGGTTTCAGTGCACACTAGTTTTCCATTTGAACACATCCTTCATTCTGCAAAGTACAGCCCCGAAGTGAAAAGTCCAACAGAAAAGCAGCAGTCAAAGTGTCAGTGTCATAGTCTTCAATATCTGAATTTTGCACTCAAATGCCAGATCATCCACTTCCGAATCATGGGTATGACCACCATTCTCCATTAGGAAAAGACACTTTAGTTGTATTCAGGTCAGGCTTTCTACTCATGAGGAAAGACATTTGTTGGTTAGCTTGACTAAAAAGTGTCACCGAAAGCCCAGAAAGTGGAGTGGAAGAGGGAATTCTGGTCTTAGGCCAAGACAAACTAGAAGGTGCTGGTTTGTGCTTTGGTGTTTTGTGCCTCATAGCATCAGGACATTTTTCCCTGGAGCCCTTGGTTCACGGGTGGAAAAACTAAAAACCTTGATAAAGTCACCAGGAAACTTCTCGTGTATGAGGGTCCTGCCTTCCCCTTCTGATTTTACAACATGTGCTTCAAACATTGAAGAGCCTTTGGCCTCAAGAAGACGGAGGAAATGTGTCACTCTGGGAGGATGTAAAAAACATGAAGGTATGGGCACCTGTGCAGTGGTTATGCCAGAGACCTTAAACAAAACAGACCTTTAGAGGGCTGTGAAAGCACCTTGCTGCATACAGTGCCACTTGTCTCTGAGAAACCAGAGTCATCCACAATGTCCTAAGTTTCCAGACACTTCTCCCTTTTTAGGGCCATAGGAGGAAAGCGATCAGAGGGACAATAACAGACCTAGTCATATACAGTGGATATAAAAAGTGTACACACCCCTGTTAAAATGCCAGGTTTTCGTGATATAAAAATGAGACCACAATAAATCATTTCAAAACTTTTCCCACCTTTAATGTGACCTATAACCTGCACAATTCAATTGAAAAAAGTACAGTTTTGTACCTACCATAAATGTAGATGTTCGAGGATCCCCATTGCTGCAGTCCTTACTATTGGGTATAGTCCGCATCCAGTCGGCCCGAATACCAGAGTATAAGGCTGACGTCGGTCAGGGCGCATTAGACTGACGTCAGTACGTCAGGGTACTAATGCGCATGACCGACGTCATATCCTCAGTCTTTTCTTGCCCCAGATGTCAGAAGACCCTAAAAAGACAAAGCCCAAAATACCTGCACCAAAAATATGTACAATATATACAAAAATATATACAAAAATATAAGCATGTAACCTCACCTACACAACCACCCCTAAACACAGAGGGAAGGAGGGAGGGTATTGGACTGCAGCAATGGGGATCCTCGAACATCTACATTTATGGTAGGTACAAAACTGTACTATGTTCTTCGTTCCCCATTGCTGCAGTCCTTACTATTGGGTAGAATCCCAAAGCAGAGGTAAGGGAGGCTGGCAAATCATAAAGAAGCAGGAGCTGACAACATGCCTTGCAAAACAGCTGTGGCAAAACCAGCCCTAGACTTAGAGTAGATAGGAAGGTGATAATGCTTAGAGAAAGTATGCACTGAACTCCAAGTAGCTGCTTCCAAAATATCCTTAGTCGCCACCCCCCTTAGAAATGCTGTTGAAGTGGCAGTAGCCCTAGTGGAATGAGGCCTAATCCCAGCTGGAATCTCCTTGCCATGATGGGAATAACAAAATGCAATGCAAAAGCCAATCCACCTAGAAATAGTTTGTTTTGACACAGGCTTGCCCTGTGAACTCAAAGCAAAAGAAACAAACAACTGCTGAGACTGCCTGAAATCTTTAGTCCTGCTTAAATAATAACGCAATTGCCTGTGTACATCTAAAGTGTGCAAAATCTTTTCCCCTTTATTTTGGGGTCTGCATAAAAGTAGGCAAATGAATAGTTTGGTTTAAAGCCACACTAGAAACCACCTTAGGCATAAAGGAAGGATTAGTGCGTAATGATACCCTATCCTTATGGAAAATCAAAATGGCTCTACTGCCATAAGGGCCTGCAACTCAGACACCCTTCTTGCAGAAGTAATAGCCAACAGAAAAGCAGTCTTCCATGACAAGTATTTCAATTCAGCAGTAGCCGCAGGCTCAAAAGGTTGTAGAGTAAGTTTTTCCAACACAAAATTGAGATCCCAAGCAGGCGTAGGAGCTCTCGTGGGGTCTTATATTCTTTGCCCCTCTAAGAAACTGCTTGAACAAAGGATGCGAAAACAATGGTGGGTCACAATCATAGTGAGCTGAAATTGCTGCAGCATGAATCTTAATGGAAGAGAAGGACAAACCTTTGTCCAATAACTCAGTAAGATATTGAAGAGCCACACTCAAATTAGGCTCAGAAACCTGCAAATTCTTTGCTGTACTCCAAAATAAAAATCTCTTCCATTTTTCTGCGTACACTTTCCTTGTACTAGGTCTTCTAGCTTCCATAATCACATTTAAAACTTGTTGAGGAAGTTGAGACCTGCTGTGTTTCAACACAGAATATGCCAGGCTGTTAGATGAAGAGAGTGAAGCTTGACATTGAGCAGATGACCATCCTTCTGAGATAACAGATGAGGAATCAGAGGTAAAGGCCATGGAGGCTTCCTTACCAGACTCCGTAGTAGTGGGTACCAGTGTTGCGAGGCCAATCTGGAGCTATCAAAATCATCCTTGGCCTGTCTTGTCTGACCTTTAATAGTACCTTTGGAAGAAGAGGCAGAGGAGGAAAGGCATACACATGAAGGTTTTTCCAACTGAAAGACAGAGCATCCACTTTCCAAGCTGTGTGATGAAACCCCTTTGTGCAATACTGTGGCAGCTGGTGGTTTAGTGGAGAAGCGAACAGATCTATGTCTGGAGTTCCCCATGACACTGTCAATTTTTGAAATACATGAAGATCCAGTTTCCACTCGTGGGGATCCATGATTTGTCTGCTTAACACATCTGCTAAGGAGTTCTGTGCTCCCGGCAGAAACTTTGCCTGAAGAGTTAGTTGCAAGCTTAGCGCAGTCTCCCATAAAATCATTGCTTGCCTGCATAGAGGATAAGAATGTGTTCCCCCTGCTTGTTGATGTACCACATGACAGTTGTGTTGTCTGTTAGAATCAACACCTGCCCTGGAAGAAGTAACTCCTTGAAAGCCATTAATGCAAACTGGACTGCTAACATCTCCTTCATGTTGATATGTAGATGCTGTAGTCTGGCAGGCCACTTGTCTTGTATCCACTTTCCATTTAGATGAGCTCCCCAAGCAATGTCCGAGGCATCTGTCGTTAAAATCTGACTCGCCTCTGGCCGGGTCACAGAGAGTCCCTTGTTTAGGTGACATTCCTGAGCCCACCACAAAAATTCTTTTTGAAGGCAAGGTATTATTTGAATGACAGTGCCCAAATCCTGGCAGTGCTGTGTCCATACATTTTTGAGATACCATTGTAGCTTCCTCATATGCAGTTTGGCATTGGGAAGCACCAGAATACAAGATGCCATGAACCCTAATGCTTGAAGGACTGTCCTTGCAGTCAGCACGGACTGTCGAGATAGTTGATGGAAGTAAAGTGATAGACTCTTTTGTTTGTCCGGGGTTAAAAAGGCCATCTGGGCTGCTGTATTCAGTCTCACACCCAGAAAGCACATGTCTTGAGAGGGTACTAGACTGGACTTTATTTCGTTCACAGAATACCCTAGGCATCTTAGCACTGCTATAACATATTCCAGATGCTGTAGAAGGTCTTCCTTTTCTTGAGCCAGAATCAGGCAGTCGTCCAAATAAGGATAGATTTGAATTCCTTGAAGCCTGAAGTAAGCTATCACTGGAGCCAGAACCTTTGTGAATACTCTGGGCAGTAGATAAGCCAAAGGGCAATGCAGAGAACTGATAATGAGAATTTCCAGCTCGAAACCGCAGATACTTCCTGCAACTTAGCCTTATAGGCACATGAAGGTAAGCTTCCTTGAGATCTAAAGTTACCATCCAGTGATCTTTGCCCAGCAGAGGTAAAAGCTGTTGTAACGTCAACATCTTGAACTTGGGAATGTCCAGAAAAGTGTTGAGGAGAGATAAATCCAAAATTGGTCTCCACGTGTTCCCCTTCTTTGGTACTAGGAACAGGCGAGAATAAAATCCTAGGCCCCTTTCTGATACAGGGACTGGCTGAATGGCCCCCATCTGGAGTAACTGAGAAACTTGCTTGTGAGCCTCTTTTCTTTGTGGAGGAGGAACGTCTGGCATGCCTTTGAAAGGGGGCATTGTATGGAAATAAAATCTGTAACCGTGGTGAATGATATCCAACACCCATTTGTCTTGAGTAATTAAATCCCAATTTTCTTTGAAAAGAGACAGTCTTCCTCCCAAAGGAGCTGCCAGGCGAGAATCTACTGGCAGCTGAAAAGACAGGTCATTGGGTCTGTTCTGAAAGGGCTGACCCTGCCCTCACCAGAAGTCTGAGCAGGTGAACTCCTGTTCTAGGCCTAAAAGAACCTTGAGCCCTGCCCCTACCACGTCTAGACCTACCCCTAGACTGGGAATCATAAGCAGGATATGTCCACCCCTTAGCAGGCCAATTTCTACTAAACTTGGTGGCTGCACCTGCAAAAATCTTTGACAGTTTGCATAGACTTAGCTTTGTCCTCCATTTTCTTTAAAACTGCTTCCACAGGCGATCCAAACAACACATCAGACTGTAAAGGAGCATCCAAAATCCTTGTCTTAACATGCTCAGCTAAATTCTGATCCTTCAACCAGGCATGCCTGCGAAGAACAGAACTAGTAGCAGCCACCCTCGAGGAGGCCTGTACAGCATCAAAACCACATTGCAAAGAATGCTTACCCACTTGTTCAGACACATGAACCAAATCCAGCAACTCTTTACACTCAATACCTTCCGCCAAAGCATCCACCTTAGATTTTAATTGTGAAAGGAGATAATTCTGATATTTTAGCATGTGAAACTGACAATTCAACGCTCTCATGGCTAGAGTGGAAGAAGTATACACTTTCTTTCCCCACCTATCCAAAGCCCTTGCCTCTTTATCAGTGGGAACAGGATTTTTAACCACAGAAGCCTTAACACCTTTAGGCCCTTGATAAATAGTTTCTGGGTCCGCCCTAGGACTCTTAAACAAATACTTATGAGCTTCGGGCACCCTATAATACCTATCAGGCTTAACAGGAGCAGGAGGCAAAGAGTCAGGGTTCAGGGAAGCCTCTGCAAAAACATCTTCCACCACATTCAACACAGGAGGAATAGCTAAGGGCCTATGCTGGGGTAAAAACAAGAATTCCCTAAGCCTTTTCCTGGAATCAGAGTAATCCTGGCCTTCCCATTTAAAGTGCTCCCTCATGGAATGCAGAGTCTCTGAAAATGAGAAATCCTCAGGAGGAGAAGCAGTAGGAGTGGAATCATCCACATCAGAATCAGAATAAGTAGGATACTCCTGCAAGTCTTCCGCAGAAGACTCTGAAGCCTCTGAACACTGTTCAAAACTATCAAACTCGGTTCCACCCTAGGCCTCTTATCAGGCGGGGCATAGAACCTCTAATCATAGTAATCAAATCTTCTGCCATTTTAAGCATATGTTTCTTAGGTACAGAACCCGAAATGCTAGGAGAAGCCCCCACTGAAGCTGAACTAGGCCTACCTCTCAAAGAAGTTTTGGCAACAGAAGGAGAGGCTCTAACTACCTTGGGAAGAGAGGGAAGAACAGTTACCTGAGAAGCCCCTCAGCCTGGCCTACCTCCTGAGAAGGCACATCCTGTAACAGTAAAGTTTCTGCCTGAGACTCCATGGAAACTCCTGGCAAAACCTCTGGCTCCACTGAGCCTTCTAAAGAACCGGCGTCCGGGACTGCGGTTCATCAACCCTAGGCTTCGCTGTTTTGTCCTTGCGCTTCTTGGGCGAAGCGGGCCGGAGCATCCGGCGGCATTTTATAATTACAACGCTTCCCAAACACTAACCTGGCACAGTCTAACCTCCTCTTAATAGTGCGTTTGTTAAACCCAGCACAAGAGCGGCAACCAACAACGTCGTGCTCAGGCCCTAAACAAGGTATACACAAGGTATGGTAATCCCTATGAGGTATCTGTTTCCCACAAGAAATACAGTTATTCACTTTTTCTGACATCCGGTTAAATACTGAGGCAAGAAAAACCAAAATGTTCTAGCGGGTACTTAGCCAACTCTGTTTCGGTCTGAAACTCCGGTTTCGGAAATATTTCAGAACGCCAACCTGCACTCGCAAAACTGCTTCTGCATCGGACCATGCGGCAAAAAAGACTGAGGATATGACGTCGGTCATGCGCATTAGTACCCTGACGTACTGACGTCAGTCTAATGCGCCCTGACCGACGTCAGCCTTATACTCTGGTATTCGGGCCGACTGGATGCGGACTATACCCAATAGTAAGGACTGCAGCAATGGGGAACGAAGAACATCAATATGTTAGGGGAAAAATATAAAAAATAAAAAACGTACAATAAGCTGGTTGCATGTGTGCACACCCTTAAACTAATACTTTGTTGAAGCACCTTTTGATTTAATTACAGCACTCAGTCTTGGGTACACACCTGCCATCAATTAAAGAGACTCTGATCAACCCCAAATAAAGTTCAGCTGTCCTAGTGGGATTTTCCTGACAATTACTCAGTTGCCTGTTACAGCAAAAGCCATGGTTCGCAGAGAGCTTACAAAGCATCAAAGGGAGCTAGTTGTTGAAAGGTATCAGTCAGGAAAAGGGTACAAAAAAATGTCCACAGCATTGGATATACCATGGAACACAGTGAAGACAGTCATCAAAAATTCGAGAAAATATGGGACAACAGTGACGTTGCAAAGAACTGGACGTTCCTCCAAAATTGATAAAAACACAAGACAATAACTGGTCAGGGAGGCTGCCAAGAGATCTACAGCAACACTGAAGGAGCTGCAGGAATTTCTGGCAAGTACTGGTTGTGTACTACATGCGACAACAATTTCCCATATTCTCCACATGTCTGACCCATGGGGTAGGGTTGCAAGACGGAAACATTTTCTTACACAGAAAAACATTCAGGCCTGGCTAAAATTTGCAAAACATCAAGTCTCCCAAAAGCATGTGGGAAAATGTATTATGATCTGATGAGACCAAGGTTGAACTTTTTGGTCACAATTCCAAAAGGTACACTGGCTCAAAAACAACACTTTGCATCACCAAAAGAACACCATCCCCACAGTGAAGCATGGTGGTGGCAGGGCCTCCTCCTAGTAGGCTCTGACGGATGCATCTCCAGCAGAAGGCAGCCATGAGATGTCCTCATGAAGTTTCCAAACCACATCAAGTAGCTTCTCTTGACCCAGAGGAGTGGCAGCACAGCTCAAAGATCCCCTGGACTGTTAATCTCCTCAATGTGTCATGGACAGTAAGTCCAACAAACCTCCAAGGGGACATCATGTTATGTCATCTTAATGGTTACTTAATCAAAGCCTGTTACTGTAGGGGAGGACAGAGCCATAGACTGACCAATAAACTAAGCGCTTTGCCTAGGATTCACTTCCTGCTTCATCATCAAGGTTAGATACAATGCCTGTAGTACTACAATTACTGGTACAGCCATCCACTAGTCCATCTCTCAATCCCCTTTACTCTTACACATAACTGGGACCACAAGACACCTAAATGCCTCCACTTGATGTACCCAGTCTTCCTCCAACTGCAGACAGCAATGCACTCTCTTCTGAAGAAGAAAGAACAATGACATCTGATTTGGAGGTAGCAATTCTCACTGGAAGCACTTCACACACAGCAGTGAGCAAATCCAGTATGCGTGTGCCAGAGATCAGTGTCACTTGAGGCAAACAGAGCAACACTGATTGTATGCTCAGCCTTGACATTCTTGTCATAAAAATAATTACCAGGAGGGTGGCATGACACTTTGGTGGACTCCATATCTTAAGTTAGTGGAAAGAATATTGACAAACCCCTATCCCCATGGTACAGAAGACTAAAGCCTTGACTATGACCAGGGTGACCCCCATATTCAATTACCTGCATGGGCTTCAGTGGTCGAGGTCAGCTTGTTCATCGTTTGGAGATGGAGATGGCCTGCACTGTCACTTTAGTGATACCTATAGGTGGATAGGTCTTTGATTATGGAAGAGTCCAGGGAAGGTATATGCTAACTAGTACACACGCTGCCGAGTTGGGGATGACGTGGGTGAGAGCATGAAAGTTATTCCCCAGACTGCTGCATTCATTTTCTGATCTACTACAGCCTCATTAATGAACAAAATCCCAAGAAACCTCAACATCACCACATGACATCCTCTTTCAGCTACAGAGAGCAGTCCATGCTCTTCCAAGAAGAAACATGGTGGCTGATTTGGAGGTAGTGATTCTTAACCCAACCACTTCACACTCAGCAGTGAACCAGTCCAAGCCGGAGTGCAGAGTCACCCGAGGCCCACATAAGTGCATCCCATATATTCCCAAGTCTCCAACTGTCACATTCTCAAGTCTTCAAAAAGTACAGTTGTTTAACTTACCATAAATGTAGATGTTTGAGTGTATTCACTGTTGCAGTCATCACATTTGGGTTATCTGCCTGCAGGTATGCCTCAGTCAGCCTGAATACCAGAGTCTTGGGATTTATGTGTTGGATGCTGTCGCTTCTTCCATGATGTCAGGTCGTCAGGGGTATAAAACATGCAGCCGATGTCACTACATCAGTTTTAATTGCCCCAGGATGTCAGGAGCCCCCAAAAAAGGAAGCAATTTACATGGTGTGGAACACCTCCAGCAAAAAGTAAATACCACTGCCATAGGATATGTCCAAAAAGAGGATAGGTAGAAAGTATAGAAAATGTCAGGGTAACTGGAGGGAGGGCAACGAGGACTGCAACAGTGAATACACTAACATCTACATTTATGGTAAGTGTACACAACTGTACTATGTTCTTCATGTTTCACTGTTGCAGTCATCACACTTGGGTTGATTCCAAAGCTGAGGATGGGTTGAGGTAGTTAAGAAGCATTAGGGCTGGCAATCAGGCCCTGTAAGACTGCTGTAGCAAAGCCAGCTCTGGATTAAGTGTTAATGCTTGGTGAAAGTGTGTACAGAGCTCCAGGTTGCAGCTACCAGGATGTCCCTGGTAGGGAATCCCCTGAGAAAAGCTGTAGAGGTTGGTGTAGCTCTAGTGGAATGTGTTCGGATACCCTGTGGGGTAGGGTTTCCCATGGTGTTTGTAGCAGAAATGGATGCAGTGTGCTAAACATTTAGAAATGGTTTGCTTTGAAATGGCCTTGCCCTCTGGTCAGACTTTCTTAAAGGCTTAGTCCTATCCAGATAGAATCTAAGCTGCCTGTGCATGTCCAGAGAGTGCAGGATCCTTTTCCCTTTATTTTGGGGATTAGGGAAAAAAGTTGGCAAATGAATGGACTGGTTTAAAGCCACACTAGATACCACCTTGGGCAAAAATGAATGGCTGGTCCAGAGGGAAACCCTGTCCACATGAAAGAATGAAGGGTTCCACGGCCAAAAAGGCCTGCAATTCAGACACTCTTGTCACTGACGTGATGGCTAGAAATAGAGCCGTTTTCCATGAGAGGAATTTTAACTCTGCTCTAGCAGCAGGTTTAAAGGGCATGAGTTTTTCCAATAGAAAGTTAAGGTCCCAGGCTGGAGTGGGAGCTCTCCTGGGGGGGGGGGGGGGGTCTTAGATTTTTTGTTCCTCTCAGGAACTGTTTGATAGAGGATGGGAGAAGAGGGGTGGCTCAGTGTTATAATGAGCTGAGATGGCCGAGGTATGAATCTTAATAGAAGAGAAGG
Organism: Protopterus annectens; assembly: GCF_019279795.1. Lineage (NCBI taxonomy): Eukaryota > Metazoa > Chordata > Ceratodontiformes > Protopteridae > Protopterus > Protopterus annectens. The sequence continues at coordinate 341,382,349 of NC_056740.1, read as the reverse complement.
ACAGGCTTTTGTAGAACATTTCTGTTAAATATTCTAGTATACGAGGTAAGCTGGGCACAGTTGTGTCCATTCCCCGAGACTGGCTCCAGGAACAGTATCTTTTCCACTTTTCGGAATAGGATTCTCTGGTACTAGGCCTCTCCTTGCCTCCAGAATGACATCCAGCACCTGCTTAATGTGGGTTGCTGGTGATGCGTTCAGGGGATGAGCCAGGCTGCTAGGTTCAGGGTCTAAAGCTGAGGGTGCAAAATCTGTCCCTCCTGCTGGGACAGTAAGGAAGGGGTCTGAGGCAGGTGCCATGGTGGGACTACGGTCAGACTGCGCAAAAGAGGGTACCAGTGCTGGCATGGCCAGTCTGGAGCAATCAGGATTGTCCTTGGCTTGTCCTGTTTGATCTTTAGTAGAACCTTCGAGAGGAGGGGAGGAGGGGCGGGGGGGGCATAGGTCGATAGGCTTTCCCAGGTAAAGGACAGGGCATCCACTTTCCAAGCTTGGCTGTGGGGAGTTCTGGTGCAATATTTGCTCAATTGATAGTTCTGAGGGGAAGCAAAGAGGTCCAGCTCTGGTACCCCCCCTCCCCCCCATCTGTCTCAAACGATTGAATATTTTGTGTTCCAGTTTCCTCTCGTGTGGATTCATGAGATTTCTGCTTAAGTCGTCTGCCACTGAATTTAGTTTGCCTGGCAGGAATTCAGCTTGCCGGTGCATTTGGTTGCTTAAGGCAATGTTCCACAGAGCCATGGCTAATCTGCAGAGTGGGTAGGAATGGGCCCCCCCCCAGCTTGTTTATGAACCACATAACTGTGGTGTTGTCTGTCTTTATCAATAGTTGTCCTGGAAGAATAAGGCCTTTCAAGGCTGTCAGAGCATTCTGTACAGCTAACCTTTCTTTTTGATAGATATGCAGGTGCATTTGCTTTGGGCTACATTTGCCTTGAATGCATTGTCCTGCCATGTGAGCCCCCCATGCATAGTCTGATGCGTTTGTTGTTAGAGTTTGGGTGGCAGGGGATTGAGTGAAAGTGAGTCCCTTGTTGTGGTAGCAGGCCTCTCCCCCACCACAGGAACTCTGTCCTTGGGCAAGGAATGATAGGAATCATTATTTCCAGGTCCTGAGAATGTTGACACCAGAGACATTTTAAGTACCACTGAAGTTTCCTCATATGCAGTCTTGCATATGGAATTAGTAGAATGCAAGAGGCCATGAACCCTAGGACTTGCAGTATTTTTCTTGCAGCTAGCTGGGTTTTGGTGGCCCATACATTAAAGTAGTTTCTCAAATAAATCTGCTTTTCTGGAGTGAGGAATGTCATCTGAGAAGTTGTGTTCAATCTTACTCCCAGGAATACAGTTCTGGGAAGTTGTGTTCAAGCTTGCTCCCAGGAATACAATCTGTTGGCTGGGTACCAGATGTGATTTCTTTTTGTTGATGGTGTACCTCAGTGAAGTTAGAAGTCTCTTTACAAATGTCAGGTGCTGTAGTAGCAATTCCTGACTGTCTGCCTGAATCAGGCAATCGTCCAAGTATGGGTAAATTTGAATTGTTCTCTGCCTGCAATATGCAATGGCTGGAGCTAGGCATTTTGTGAATACACTGGGCACAGTAGATAAGCCAAAGGGAAGTGCACAGAACTGATAGTGCATAGAGCCTGCTTTGAAACATAGCCATTTCCTGCAAGATTCCATTATGGGGATGTGCAGATAAGCTTCTTTTAAGTCTAGGGTTGCTAGCCAGGAATCCTTGGCTACCATAGGAAGCAGCTGTTGGAGAGAAGCATTTTGAATTTTGGAACCACCAGAAAGGTGTTGAGAATAGACAGATCCAGGCTAGGATGCCAACAGTTTTCTTTTCTGGGTACCAGAAACAGTCTAAAATAAAAGCTTTGTCCTCTTTGTTCTGCTGGGACAGGTTGGATAGCCTTGATACTGAACAGAATGTACTTGCTTTTGGGCCTCTGCCCACTGGTTTGGGGGGAGGTTTGGCCATCTGCTCAGGGTTGGGAGTGAGCGGAAGTGGAATCTGTATCCCTGGGAAACAATGTTCAAGACCCATCTGTCCTGGGTAATGTACTCCCAGTTTTTGGCATGCAAGGCAAGTTTTCCTCCTAAAGGTGCAAGTACTTGGACAAGGCTTGGAAGAATTAAGGATAAGTCATTGTGAGATTGTACCACAGGACGGCAGCTTACTACTCCCTGTTTTGGAGGTGGGAGTGCTCCATTGCTTAGATCTGTGCACACCCTGGGACTGTAGCCTTGGTGGTCTGCTGCCCTTGGGTTTGGACTAAGAAGGTCTGGGAGGGGCTGGAAAAGACCAGTTTTTTGAAGGCCAATGCTTACTGAATCTATGTGGCTGTACTTGTAAGAAATCCTTAACAGTTTGCATAGATTTAGCTTTCTCCTCCATCCCTTTGAGGACGACTTCTGCCTTATTGCCAAATAGATGCTCTTGGTTTAATGGTGCATCTACTAATTTTGCTTTGACATGGTCTGGCAAGGTTTGTTCCATAAGCCAAGCATGCCTTCTAAGAACAGACCCAGTGACAGCAGCCCTGCAAGATGCTTCTAAGGCATCAAAACATTGTAAAGTATGTTTACCAACTTGGTTAGCAGAATGCATTAACTCTTGTAAATCTTTATGTTCTGCACAATCAGGAATCAACATCATTTTCTGTTTAATTAGTTCCATAATATGTTGCTGATACTTTAACATATGAAACTGGCAGTTTAAAGCCGTGATGGCAAGAGTAGCAGAGGTGTAAACCCTCTTACCCCATTTGTCTAAAGCCCTAGAATCTCTGTCCGAAGGGGTAGGATTTTTGGCTGTCGTCGCCTTAATGTCTTTAGGTCCCTGGGAAATGGTCTCTGGATCTGCAGTAGGATTCTTAAAGAGGAATTTGTGGGAGTCAGGTACTCTAGTACCGGTCAGATTTCCTGGGAGCTGGAGGCAAAGTATCAGGGGTAAGGCTAGATTCCCAGAAGACATCATCCACAATTTCCAGAACAGGAGGGATAGCTAGAGGCCTGTGCTGAGGCAAATTTAAAAATTCCGAGTCTCTTTTTGGACTGAGAGTAGTCCTGGCTCTTTGGACAGAGTAGTCCTGGCTCTCCCACAGGAAATGCTCCCTAAGGGTATGTAGGGTTTCACCAAAAGAAAAATCTTCTGGTGGGGAAGCAGAGGGAATGGAATTCTCTGCATCAGAATCCTCATAGGTAGATAAGGGTATATCCTGGTAATGAGAAGGGTCAGAGTTATCAGACTCCTGATCTGAAGAATCAGAAGGAAATTCAATTCTTGGTCTTTTTGAGGGGGAAGGCTAATTAAAGTAATAAGGTCTTCTGCCGTTCTAAGCATTTGTTTTTGTGGCATGTGGGCCTGAGAATGCACTTTGGTCATCGGTTTCCTAGGCGTAGTGTAAACTCTAGGCCAGAGAAATTGTTTTTGGTTTGAAACAAAGTCAGTTTAATATGAAAATCGTAAGGGCTGAATACACCCTCAGAAGCTGGTGCCTGCACAGCGGCTCCGGACCCATCAAAGGTAGAGACATCCGCAAGTTCATAGTTGAAGAAGCATCTCGTTGCATACTGGACTCCGAATGGGTCTCAGTAGAGGCCTGCGAATCTGTAGAAGCAGGTATCAGGGGCTGCGAAAGCACCTCACTGAGTACGGATGGACTGGCGACTAGCTTAAGGGTAGCGTCATCTGCAGTTTTGGACCTATGCAGTTTGTCTCTGTCTTTATCCTTAAGTTTGTTTAGAAGATCGGTAGTCGGATGGCTTATCAAAGCCAATTCAGAATACAGAGATCAAGAGCAAAAGAATTTATTGACAAAAATAGCCCAACAACGAATAGTTCGGGTGTTGAACAAGGCACAAAACCGACAGCGAGGGACATTGTAGTTTTTCGGAGGGATCACTAGGGGGAGAGCAACATTTTGAGCCAAAATTGGAGACAGTTGAGCAGTCTGGATATACCTAATTCTATAAAGCGATTTACTTGCACGTACCTCTCATCCTCAATGCAGGAAATCTGGACAAGGTCAAATACATTGGGGGAACATACAAACAGTATTAAAATTGCTCTTGTATAAACTTAGACAGTTGCCAGATAACAGGTCTTGATTTAGCATGCATTTTTCTGAAGAGTACGAAGTCTGAAACTCAGTCTCTGTCATTATTTAGTGACTTCATTCCTAAATGATTTGCCAGAAAAGCACAAATGTTATGAGGAACAACCCAAAAACAAGAAGCAAAAATCTATTCATTCTGCAAAAATCTGGACAGTTAAGAGGTATAGTTCAGCCGGAGCTGTCTGAGTTTGCCGCCGTTCCCCACCCCTGACAAAATCATTGTCGAATAGGGGCTCCTGCCTGCAGCTATTCCAATGTCCCATTATTTGGCTATTTTGCCCCATTTACCATAAACACTGTGATGTGCATTCTGCTTTACTTCTGCAATGATTTGGATTTCATTCAAAAGTTTTATTTTACATTTACAGCACAAACACTAATAGACATTTGCTAAACAAAGCAATACAGTCTCAATGAAAATAGACTTGGCATTAAAACTTCTCTGCCCTTGAAACTCACATTCATTGAAACCCATATTCAAAGAAAATACATCTGGCCAGTGGCAGATAAAGATTACCTTTGGGCTGTTTTCAAATCATAAGCCCCCTGCACACGAAACATACATGTGTTCTTTGATAGACCTTCCTGATTGTATTAAATAATATACCTTGTATAATACAGTACAGTTAGAGGGCATTTTAAATTTGTTTTGAACATTTTTCCAGTAAATGAAACAAAATGCATGCACCAATAACTACAAAACTGCCCAGTTCAGAACATTTCCATCATAAAAGTCTCCTCAAACTGCTACAAACCACATGTATCAGTAAATATGCACAATCTCTGCAGAAGTAAATGTCTAAATAATTCCAATTTAAAGAGATATGTAACTAATGAAGAAGTTGCTGCTAGCAAACAGCTTTATATTTTACTGTTTCATCTACAAATAAAGTGCCTGTTGCCGTTGAGGAATAAATTGCCTATGTTACATTAAAAAAAAATGATAAGCTAGTAATATTGCAATAGGGAATGGATGCCAAATTGATAACAAGTCCATTGTTACTAGGTATCTCACCAAATTGATAACAAGTCCATTGTTACTAGGTATCTCAGCCAAAGAGGACATTCTCAGGACTGCAGCATGCACCCCCTTGTACAACACTGTACAGTTATCAGTAATGCATCTATATACTGTGGGAGTAGAACCCACAGCCTTCTGCATCAAAAGCAAGTACACTACATGTTATGCTATTAACAATACAAGCAGCCTCAGCATAAGCAGCATTAGACTTCTCTTCAAGCTTTCAGCTCCTTGCAAAATCCACTCAACACAACTGTATCTCTCAACTTTGAAGCACAAGAAATGTGGAAAAACCCAACATTTATTGGGGGGGGGACAAAAGCCCAAAAATAGGGGACACGTTTTAAACATTGCTTGTATAATCTTGGAAAGTTGCTAGAATAAAATGCTGTGTTACCACCATGCATTTCACTGCTAAGACTTGAACCCAGGACCCTGTGCACTACAGTCAGAGCAACATTCCAGTATGCCAAATCAGCTGTTTATTGAAAGACAGGTAAACAAACTTAAATGGCTATCATTTAGTGAATTCAGTTCTCACCATAGCTCTCAACCTCTTAGCACAAAACATATAGACAAAGCTAATAATGGGGAATATAGCTCCCAAACATATTCAGTGAATTCAGTTCACACCATAGCTCTCAACCTCTTAGCAAAAAACCTGGACAAAGCCAATAATGGGGGAATACAGCCCCAAAAATAGGGACACATTTCAAATATTGATCTTATAAACAGAAAATTGCTAGAATAAAAGGTTTTGTGTTACCATGTACTTTCTGAAGAATATGAAGTCTGACATTCAAATGTCTGTCATTATTTAGTGAATTCAAAGCCACCAGGTATATGTAAGCTGGGGCATTTTACTTACACACACACACACACACACACACACACACACCTTACCTGATTAGCAAAGTCTGCTGATAAAAGCCCAGCAGTATTGCTGCAAAGTTCGTCCATCTGCACTAGTCCATACCTACACTAAAAAGCCCACGAGGGCACAGTCCTTCCCACAAGAGCAAGCTGCTACCTAGCCTGCAGACATTACAGTTCAATCCCCTATGTAACTGCATAGACTTCTGGTATCTCTGCTGTTGAATGCTGTCTTCCTAATCCGGGCTGTCTCACCAGCAGTCCGGATTCTGCATGCATGCTCCGGACTGGTTCACCAGCAGTCCGGATATCGGGAAATGCCGCGAGTGCACATGCGCAAAGTTCCAGGACTTGCATTTGTTTTTACAGCTGTCTTTCTTTCTTTTTTACAGCTTGCAGGGGGCTGCAGTCCAACAGCACGAGCTGCCCCTGTCACCAACTGGGACTAATGTGAGGGGATAAATTAAACTACTGTATAGGTTAACAAAGTGAAAGTTTTTATAAAAAGCTAGTGCCTGTTTTCATAAACACTGATGAGGAATATTTTACAAGGGGAAATATCTCGGCCTCTAAGCTTATTTGCACTTGGTAACTAGGAAGGTCCTACTGGGTCATGCAGGACCCTTTTTCAGCAGAGAGAGATGGGGAAAAAATCAAAAAATGTAGATTGCTGTAAGAAGTGGGCATTCAGGATATCAAAATTTCTGTGTTTTTTCAGCTGTTTATGTCACAAGGTTTAGAAATGCAAGAAGCTATTTTGTTAACACGCATGGTTAAATGTCATCTCTAAGATGGATGCAGATTTTGAGTTTATTTAGAACATAACACTTATACGTCACCTTAGTGAAAATGTTTTCATCAAATTTTTTTAACATATAAACAGAAGTGCATTTAATACAGTTGTAAATAGCAACAATACAATTGTAAAGAAAACATTTTTCTAAGGAAAAAAATATATACAATATATGCAACATGCCTGTGATCTAGAGAGTAAAGTTAAGCATAGTAAGTAGTAAGGTATGTTATATAAACAATAAACATTTTGAGAAACAAATTAGGGAAGCAGAGTTCTGCTGAAATAAATACAAGCATTTCCTGCCCTCAAACAGGACATGAGATAAAAGATAATTAAGCACTTTAAACAGGAAATGAGATAAAACAAAGTTGCTGAAGTGGGAGGCATTGGTTTACCTATAGCTATATGTGTTGTTTCGATTCCATAGGAAAGCCCTTCCTGCAGGTTTAATAATTTTGGAATCCAAAAAAAAAAAAAAAAAAAAAAGTAACTATTTATTTATTTAACATTTGTTGACCGGGAAAGTCCAACTAGGACAGAGCCTATTTTCAGCGGAGGCCTGGGGAGAAACACTAGACGCAGGTCTTTAGAATGTGGGAGAAAACTGGAGTACCCTGAGGAGACCCACGCAAACGCAGGGAGAACAAGCAAACTACGCACAGAAGGCAGCCCAGCAGAGAATCGAACAGGAGAACCACTAGGTTATCACCTTCCGTTTTTTCCTGGTAAACAGAATATTCTTAAGTTGCAGCTCCTTTCTCTGTTTTTCAGGTGGTCTATCTTGTTCTATAACCAGTGTTTGGTTTTAATAAATATTCTGTTCGACTTTTTTCCTCCTTTAATCTTCCCTCTGTGTCATTTAGTGCATGCTCAGTGTCAGATATTTTAGTTTTGTGCTGCTGGAACATTTCTTTAAAAAATGTCAGCTCATTTTAAGCAGCTCTGTTTCAGATTTTCTAAGTTCTGAAAACATTCTATTTTCAGAGGTTACTCCTGATGTATAGTTGTCATTTGCTGTATAGCCTTCAGAGAAGAGTCAGAGTGGGAATGCTAAGATTTGCTCATTTTTCTTCCAGCCATTAAGTCTCCAAAAGATTCAACAGGAAAAAAGTTGATTAAACTTCACAAAAATGCAGAGAAGTAAGCTTATACTATTATGAAATAGTGTGCGAAGTAATTTTCCTTAGAAGTATATATTTTCCTATTTCTTTTCATTTTACTGCAGTGCTCCAAAAAGTTGCTGCTTTCACTTGGCCATCTAGGGTCTGCCCCCTAGTGAAAATATTTTGATACACTATATAACATTGATTTGCTAACAATATTGTATTCTTTTTCACTGATTTTTCTTTTTTTTTTTTTTTTGAAAACAAGACAGTATAGCGGTGCTTGCACAAAGTAGGTGAATAACCAGACACAGTACAGAGTTTTCATACAGTTTGCTGTAATAAAAATAGATTAGGACTATGGTTTATTTAGAAGTTTAAGAATGTTTGCACAAAGAACACTGAAAGATGTTATTAGGAATGTCACTCATTTAGAAGTTGAAGAACATTAAGAATCATTAAAGACATTATTAAATGTGGGCTAAAGAGCAAGTCCAGGTGCACTCCATGTATTTACAATTGTTACTTTAAGAGCCACGGTGGTGCAGCGGTTAGTGTTGTCACCTCACAGCAAGAGGTTCTCCCATTCTATTCTCGGCTGGAGCGCCTTCTGTGTGGAGTCTGCATGTCCTCCCCATGGTCGATTGACATATAAAGACATGCAGGTAAGTGCGTTGGGCGTCAGGCTGGCAACTTGGCACCGTAAAAATCCACTGCCAATCATTAGCGGACCGGAGTTCTGCTGTGGTGACCCCTAACCGGGAAAAGCCGAAATACATTACTGTAAAGACAGCGTATTTAGAAATGTAAAATGCTTGTACCAAAAATACCTAAAAGATTTATGCAAGTTATTAAAATGTTATGCACTTAGAAGTTTAAGAACATTTAAAGGAGGTAAACAAAGTTACAAAATGCTGATTATAAAGAGACCCACTGAAGAGCCTTAGCTGGCTCATCCGACTCCTGGTGCTGCTCCCCCTCAACACTAAATTGAGGAGAAAAAAAAGTTCCTTCTCTGATCTTGCATTCTTCCCTTCTCTTAAGGAAACTGCCAGATCTACATGAGGAGGGGGGAAAAAACAGACTGGACGATAGCAATCCCCGACACCTTGCGCCCAGAGTGGCTGCTCTCTTTGCCCCTTCTGACCAAGACCAAGTTTGCAGAAAGTTTAGATGGTCACCAAATGTTACTTTGCTATGGATAACTGGGCATTTACTTCCCATTTTAATTTGAAAGATGTGGGAGTACACAAAGTCTGCAGCTAAAACAGGAAATTTAATGAAATGGTGAAGAAATAATGTGAAAGTGTAATGTTGATTTAAAACTGGAATGCATAGAAATGTTGACTATACCAGTGAGCAATCCTATGGGGGAACAATATAAACAATAAACTGATAGAATGATGACTTAAATGTAAATTTTAAGCTATAATGAGAATAAGATGAAGTATTAAAGATAATGACTACAGCTTGGAAAGGAAGTATTATATGGAGTTCTTTTATTTGACTAGCACCTTATGCAATTGGCAAAGTGCAGGTAAATGAAAGTAGATGACTTCATAAGTACCAGTGGTCCTTTTAGCACCTAAAAGTATTTAGTTTGAATATGAAATTAAGCTGCATGGTGTCACAACTCCAGCAGAGGTACAAGAATTATACAAATAAATGCTATAGGTGTATTAAAAATCTAAGGAGAAAGGCTGGATGTAGAGGTAGAAATATAAGTCAAGGGTGGATATACTTTGCTGATTATTAACCATCTACTGGAGAGTGATCTTGGAATAAAAGTTTAAAAATTACTTGTATCTATGTTATATACAATTACTTTCTACCTGTTACAAGAAGTTAAGATGGGTATTATTTTGATCATAGGGACACACCAAGCACATGCCAGAGATTTAAAAGGAGGAGAGGTAATAAGCATGGCAAAATAAATCTACTCAGATGTTCTGACCAGAGGGTGGGAAATGGGGGGGGGGGGGTAATCAGCTCCTACTGGTTACTCTGACAAGTGGCTGAAGCAAATTCAGGCCAAACCTGGGCTATACATTGACTGGTAAAGGCTGCAAACTGAGTTGGTTGAGAATAATGGATACAAAATGGATGTTACAATGAAATTAATGAAATATACGGATTAAATGTAGACTTGAACCACAACACAAAACATGACCAAAAGTTAAGAATAGAGATTTTTTTCATTCCCCACTTGTTAGCTGATGAAAAATGAGTTGAAATGTCAGTCAAAGCAGGGACAAGATAATTACTGGTGTAAAGTGAATGAAGTGTGATGTGTAGGAGGATGGTATGGTATATTAAATGGTGTGGCCTTTGGACAGCTTTAAACTGATGAGAATGAAAGATAACAGACTGGGCAACAGTTATGATATAGTACTTATAAAATGGTGAACAGCTGAGCAAAATTACATCCAAAGAGAAGTGACAAAGAGGTTTTGGTAGAATTTCAGCACAATGTTGTCACAGGGCATGTGATGAGCATGATTGTCCATTTGCTGGTAGAGGAACTTTGGACACCCTAGTGGGCGCAGAACTCATCTCCCTTCCCCATTAACTGCCATCATTGGTGCCAGACCCATCATTCTTAAGAAACCAGCCTCAACTTGGGGGCAGGGTGATGAGAGAAAGTGACTGGGTGGAAATTGTGTGTGTGGGGGGGTCCAAAGTGGTACTCACCCAGGCCCTAGGAAACCCAAAAGTGCCAAAAGCAGAGATGTAAGGAGGGAAAGTATACTGCAACAGTAATTCTGCTTTATTTGGTCTTATTTAAATTTGTTTACCGGGGTATTGCACTGATCAAAATGGACCATTTTCAGGCACAGCCCAAGTGAATACAATGACTCACAAGAAAAAAAGCATTTACAGAAATGGGTGTATGACATAGAAGAAAACAATTACTGCACGCCTTAAAATAAAAAAGAAAACTAATAAAATATACAGTACTTGCATGTTGTCAAAAGCAAAAGATGTAGCTAGTAGGTCAAATACTATACATTAAAGACTTGGACTTATGTTATGTCTTATCTTATATACTTTTGTTACTGTTAGACTTATGTTATGTCATGCTATTACTTGCTAGTAGACTTATGTTATCTGTTGATTATATCTTTGTAACTTTTGTAATAATTGTTAATTTTCTGGAGCTTTTCTCCTCGGGTCTCCAGTGAAAACGGGCCCCTGGCTCAGCTGGACCTGGTTAACAAATGTCAATCAAATCAAGAAATAAATAAAGAGCAAGCCATCAAATTTTACATACAAGGTACTTAAAGGAAAAAAGTCCACAGATCTTAAATTCTTGACTGGGGAGGATGATGTGCAGGTAGACCCAGTGGGATGGTTAACTGCAGTTAGGCAATGTGGCTAGCCTTAAAGCACTTGGGCTGGGCTTGGCTTGTCTGAGGATAACATAGGAACATACTAGGTAAGCAATCATGAGAACCATAACACGTCTAACCAGTGACGCTTTTCAGCGAACAGAACAGTTGTGTAAGAACTTACCATAACCTTAGATGTCCTTCTCTTCCAAGTTGCAGTATTCTTAACCTTAGGGAGTTTGCTGCCTGCAGCACTGACATCCGGCCAGTATACCAAAGTCTAGAAAGCAGGGGTATGTGTGACGCTGCATGTAAGAGCCATAAACTGATGCCAGCTATATATGTGACTTCTGCACGTACCCAGTTCAGAACTGGCTGCCATATAGAGAGACCCCCTCAGAAATAGGAGGAGTGAAGTAGAATAAAACCCCCACCAGACACTCAGTAATCAGGGAAAGGACCCATTGTATAATGTGGTCCATAGGAAAGAGGGGGTAGTTGGGTGGGATTGAATACTGCAACACGGACAAGGACATCTATGGTTATGTTAAGTTCTTACGCAACTGTTCTATGTCCTTCTGTTACTATGTTACAGTACTATTAACCCTAGGGAGAGTACCAAAGCTCTCTAGGTAGAAGTGTATGAGGCTGGTAGGGGAGCAGAGTCAATGAGACCCTGCAGAATAGACCTAGCAAACCCTGTTCTAGCCCTGGTAATTGAGTCTAATTTGTAATGCTTGGTGAAGGTATGTACAGATGACCAAGTTGCTGCCTCCAGAATTGATGAGTAATCAATGCCTTTGAAAAATGGCAGCTGAAGGGGAAGCAGCTCTGGTGGAATGGGCCTGGACAGATGAACCTAATTGCTTTCCATGAAAGGAATAACAAAAGGCAATAGCCTTAGAAATCCAAGAGGCAATTGTCTGTTTTGACACGGCCTTACCTAGGGCCCTAGGATGAAAGAAGACAAATAGTTGATCAGATTGCCTGAAGGGTTTGGTTTTGTCTAGGTAGAACCTCAGTTGCCTATGAACATCCAAGGAATGCAAGGTCCTTTCTCAGGAGTTCTGAGGCTGAGTGTAGAAGACAGCCACATTTATTGTCTGGTTTAGGGATAGTTCATTAACTACTTTGGGCATGAAGGTGGGGTTAGTTCTAAGGGAAACCCTATCCTTATGGAAAAACAAGGTAGGGAGGTGAAGTTATAAGGGCTTGGATCTCTGAGACCCTCCTGGCAGAAGTGAGAGCCACTAATAAAACTGTTTTTCAAGTACAGAATTTAAGAGAAGAAGAATGGGCTGGCTCAAAGGGAGCTAGTGTAAGTTTTTTCAGCACAAAGTTAAGATCCTAAGGTGGGGGAATAGGCTTTCGAGGAGGTCTGATGTGAAGAACCCCTTTCAGTAACAGGTTGACATCTAACCTGGACGCCAGAGGAGGGGTCAAGGGAAGGCAAGCAGAAATGGCAGAGAGATGCACTTTTGCTGAAGAATAAGTCAAACCTGAATGCAGTAACTCACAGAGGTAGGAAAGGACCACTGGAACCAAAGCTTTAAATGGGTCCTGTTTACTCCTAAGGCACCAATGGGAAGATCTTTTCAATTTAAATAAATAATTTCTCTTAGTACTTGGTTTCCTGGCCTCCTGCAGAACACTGAGTATGTGTTCTGAGTATAGGTGCCTGAAGGGGATCAGAACTCTATAACCCATGCTGTCAGATTGAGAAGGTGGGGATGAATGAGACCCCTTGCTTTGTGTAAGTAGGTCGAAGCGGTGGGGCAACCCTTGGTGATTCCCCTACTTTTCCTTCTAGCCCAGGGCAAACAAATGCTGTCTTGGCCAGAAGGAGTCACCAACAGGATTTTTGGTTTGTCCTGTATTTTCAAGAAGACTTTGTGAATCAAAGTAAATGGGGGGAAAGCATAAAGAAACATTCTTTCTCATGAAAAGGAGAAGGGGTCCACTTTCCAGGCTTGTGGATGGGGAACCCTTGTGCAAAAGAGTGCCATCTGTCTGTTCTGGGAGGAGGCAAACAGATCTATTTGAGGAATACCCCACCCTTGAAATAGATCCAGAAACACCTCTATGTGAAGCATCCATGTGTGGGAGGGTGTCAAGGTCCTGCTCAGGGTGTCTGCCATCACATTGTCTTCTGATGGAATGTAAACTGCCTGTAAATAAATCTGTAGTAGTGTTGTCAGGGACCAGATTTGAATTGCAAGGCTGCAAAGAGGATAGGATTTTGTTCCTCCTTGTTTATGTACCATAGGACTGCCATGTTGTCTGTGATGACCTTCAATGTGGCTGGCAGAAGGATCTGTTGAAAGGCCTGTATTGCCAGGAAGAGTGCCCTTAACATTAGGTTGATGTGGATCTTTTTTTCTTGAATGGACCATTCCCCCTGCACTTTGTGCTGGACGGTGGTACTGTGAAGAACAGCCCCCCCCCCCCCAACCTGGGTCTGATGAGTCTGTGTAAAGAGACTGTGTGGTTGGAGGAATCTGCAAGGGCACCCCATGACTGAGGGTGACAGTTGAAATTCACCAGCTGAGTTCTCTTTTTAAGCATGGAAGAAGAGGAAAACTCGTTTCCAAGGAGTGAGCATGTTAGTTCCAAGAATTTGTCAGTACTCACTGAAGCTTGCTCATGTGCATCCTGGCTAGAGGGATCACAAGAATCAAGGAGGCCATAAATCCCAGGGTTCTCAGGAATTCTCTGGCTGAGATGGATGGTAGGGGTAGTAGGGTTTTGAAAAACTGGGTGAGGGACTCCCTTTCTGTGTTGGGACAGAGACTGACATCAAGCTATCCATATTCTGCACCCCAGGAAAACTAGGTCTTGTGAGGGAGTCATTTGAGACTTTAGGCAGTTTACAGTGAAGCCTAGATTCTGTAGGATCCTGCAAACCAAGTCCAGGTGTTGAGACAGGGTGTGAGAATCTTGATGTAGGATCAAGAGATCATCCAGATAAGGATAAATTTGTAACCCCTGGAATCTGCAATATGCAATGACTGGGGCTAGACATTTTGTGAATACTGCTGCGGCTGTGGAAAGTCCAAAGGGTAAAGCAGTAAACTGAAAATGTGAGGAACCCACTGAGAAATGAAGACATTTTCTGTAAGTGGGGTGGATAGGTATATGTAGATATGCATCTTTCAGATCCAAGGAGGCCATGAAGGCTTGTTGAGGAACAAGGGGGAAGGTGGTGATGTAATGTGAGCATTTTGAAGGTAGGCACCCTGAGGAAGAGATCATCTCCAAGGACCATCTTTTCTTGGAACCAAAAACATTCTTGAGTAAAACCCTTGGTTAACTGTTCCTTGGGTACATGTTCAATAGTGCCCTGAGAAAGGAGATGGCTCAGGGTAGTGGGAAATAGTGGAAGCTGACTGGGTGGTGGTTGTGGAACTCTGTAGAGTGGTAGAGATGCCCACCGTGTCATGAAGTATCCTCTCTCGAAGATGGAGGGCACCGAACTGTCTGTGGTTATTTTCTGTCAGGAGGGTAGGGATAGGGTTAGGCGCAGGGAGAGAGAAGTGGTGGTGGATAAGGGAAGAGAGTCACAGTGGAGGAGCTCTATCTGGATCTGACTCTCTGAAAGGAAGATGATGTAGGAGTGATTCTGGGCTGACATTTGCCTCTAGAATTTCACCGGGCACCCAAGGCGCAGCTTGGACGTTGGGCCTAACTTTTTTAGCCTTCTTCCTTGGCAACTGGTTGGAGTTGCCCACTCTGCCCTCCATCCCGGACACCAAATGTTGGAGATGCTGGTTTTCCAAATAGAGATTTAGAGCTGACAGATAGCTTCTAAGGGTTTTAGGGACAAAAGATTGACAAATATCACAATTCTTATAATCGTCACTAGCTCTTAAACAAAATAAACACTGATCGTGCATATCCTTATATGGAATTTGTCTTCCACAGGCTCACTTTCCCTTCCTAGATGACATACATCTGAAAAAGGTAAGAAAAATAGCTAAGTACCCTTGTGAGATTTTTCTGAATGTGGACAGCCAAGAGCGGTCATCAAGAACAGATAGCCGAGGTCAAACACACACCGGATTACTGGAGCTAGCAAACGGATGTCTGAAACTTGCTGCAGCAGAAAAGTTCTGAATTGGGTATGTTCAGATATAGCCACCATCAGTTTATGGCTCTTACATGCTGCGTCACATATACCCCTGCTTTCAAGACTTTGGTATACTTGCCGAATGCCCAGTGCTGCAGGCAACAACCCCCATAAGGTTAAGAATACTGCAACATAGGAATAGAAGAAAGTACAGTTTTGTACCTACCATAAATGTAGATGTCCGATAGACATGCAACTGCAGTCATAACATGTGGGTTGTCCTGCCTCAGGCAGCCCTCGGTCGGCCGGATTCCAAAGTCTGGGTCCGACGTCGGCTGATGTTGCATTTCTCTCCGACGTCAGAGCGGCTGGAGTATATAAGCATCAGCCGACGCCATTTTCTTCAGTGTTTTTTGCCCCAGATGCCAGGTGCCCTCCAAGGAAGGCTGTAATCAAATTGGAAGACAAAAACAGGATTCCAAACAAATACATGAGCAATAAAACAAATACACCATAACAGATATCCCCAGCTAAGAGTGAGGGGGATAGGAGTGGACCCTAAGCATAGAGGGGTATGGAGGGAGGGAAAACCCGACTGCAGTTGCATGTCTATCGGACATCTACATTTATGGTAGGTACAAAACTGTACTATGTCCTTCAAGAATGCAACTGCAGTCATAACATGTGGGTAGAATACCAAAGCTTAGCTGGGGGAGGAGGTATGCTCTAGGACAGAGATGGTGTGGCAATCAAACCCTGCAGGACTGCCGAAGCAAAGCCTGCTCTGGATCTGGAATATAGGGGGAGATTGTAGTGTTTTGAGAATGTATGCACGGAGCTCCATGTAGCAGCTTCTAGAATGTCCTTTGTAGGCACCCCTCTTAAAAATGCTGTAGAGGTGGCTGTAGCTCTGGTGGAATGTGGTCTGACATAGGCTGGAACAGTCTTTCCATGAAAGGAATAACAGAATCTGATGCAATGTCCAATCCATTTAGAAATAGTCTGTTTTGAAATTGCTTTTCCTTGGACTGCAGGGCGTAAGCTACAAAAAGCTGTTCAGACTTCCTACTGGCCTTGGTTCTGTCCAGGTAGTATCGAAGTTGTCTATGAATGTCCAAGGTATGCAAAAGCCTTTCCCCCTTATTCTCAGGATTGGGGAAGAAAGCAGGTAGATGAATGGCTTGATTTAGAGAAACCCTAGATACCACCTTTGGCATAACGGTAGGGTTGGTCCTTAATGAAACCCTGTCTCTGTGGAAAATAATAAAGGGTGGTATTGCCATTAGGGCCTGTAGTTCCGAAACCCTTCTTGCTGAGGTAATTGCCAACAGGAAGGCTGTTTTCCATGAGAGAAATTGCAAGTCAACTGAAGCTGCTGGCTCAAAAGGAGGTAGAGTCAGTTTTTCTAAGACAAAATTGAGGTCCCAGGCTGGCACTGGGGCCTTTCTTGGTGGTTTAATGTTCTTGATTCCCCTGAGGAATTGTCTTAGTAAGGGGTGAGAAAAAACAGGAGGATCAGTGTTGTATCTAGCTGAAATAGCAGATGCATGTATCTTTATTGAAGAATATGAGAGGCCACTCTAACATATCTGCCAAATATTCCAAAATAAGTGGGATGTTCAGTAATGATGCATCATGCCCTTTGTTGGTATTCCAATTGCTGAATCTTTTCCACTTTGCTAAGTAGACCTTTCTGGTGGACGGTCTTCGAGCCTCTGTTAGTATCCGCTGAACTTCCCTGGAGAGAGTTAAGCTGAAGTTATTTATGGGATCTCCCAGGCTGTTCTGAAGGTTTGGATGCAGTGCTTCGAAATTGTGTTGAGTCAAAAGTAGAGGCCACTGAGGGAGGGCCCACCTCCTGGTGTGACATATGCTCCGTAGTAGTGGGTACCAGTGTTGTCTTGGCCAATCCGGAGCTATTATGATTACCTTGGGCTTCTCTGCTTTGATCTTTAGTAATACTGAGGTCATCAGTGGCAGAGGTGGGAATGCATAGATTGCTAGGGAGTTCTAGTTGAATGAAAGAGCATCTATTTTCCAAGCCTTTGGATGGTATGTCCTTGTGCAAAATTTTGGTAGGAGATGATTGAGGTGAGAGGCAAATAGGTCCACTTCTGGCTTGCCCCATGTCGAAGTGAGTTGTCTGAAAGCCTTCAGATGTAACCTCCACTCGTCTGGATCTGTGAAATTCCTGCTTAGGCTGTCCGCCAACACATTGTCTTTTCCTGGAACAAACTGTGATTGTAACTGGATGTTTAGACTCAGTGATTTTTCCCAAAGCTGCATTGTCAGTCTGCAAAGGGGGTAAGAGTGGGTGCCCCCCTGCTTGTTTATGTACCACATCACAGTGGTGTTGTCTGTCCGTATCATTAAGTGACCTTGCTGGAGTTGGTTTTGAAAAGCCTCGATAGCATGCATTACTGCCAGCATTTCCTTTTGGTTTATATGCAGATGTGTTTCCTTTGGAGACCATTGCCCTTGTATACACCTGCCTTCCATGTGCACCCCCCATCCGAGGTCTGAGGCATCTGTAGTCATGGTCTGTGTTATCTGTGGTTTTTTGAATGACATACCTGTGTTTTCCTGGCTCACCGAGGCCCACCATAGGAATTCCTTTTGTAAGCATGGAATGAGTGGTATGATTGTCTCCAAGTTGTTGCTGTGCTGAGACCAAACGCTTTAGGTACCATTGAAGCTTTCTCATGTGTAGTTTTGCTAATGGAACCAGTAGAATGCAGGATGCCATGTAACCCAGGGCCTGTAGGAATCCCCTTGCAGTCATCTGGGTGAGTTTTGCTAAACCTTTGAAGTATTGAGTTAACTTCTCTTGCTTGTCTTCTGTCAGGTAAGCCATCTGAGAGGCTGTGTCTAGTTTGGCTCCTAAGAAGATTATTTGCTGGGATGGCTGCAGTCTTGACTTTTGGAAGTTGACTGTGTATCCCAGAGCTTGAAGTAATCGTATGACATATTCCAGATTTTTTGTCAACATCAATTTGTCGTCCGCTTGTATGAGGCAGTCGTCCAGGTACGGGTACATTTGTATACCCTGGAGCCTGCAATGAGCAATTACTGAAGCCAGGCATTTTGTAAACACTCTGGGCGCAATAGATCAGCCAAATGGCAATGCTGAGAACTGATAATGCTCTGGCCCTGCAAGAAATCTGAGGTATCTTCTGCAGCTGTGTCTGATAGGGACATGCAGGTATGCCTCCTTGAGGTCCAGAGTAATCAGCCACGACTCCTTGCCCAGCATGGGAAGGAGTTGCTGTAGAGTCAACATTTTGAACTTTGGTACTATGAGAAAGGTGTTTAATGCGGACAAGTCCAGTATTGGTCTCCATTGAGTTTCTTTTCTTGGAACAAGGAACAGTCTTGAGTAAAACCCCTGTTCTTGTTCTTGTTGTGGAACTCTTTCTATTGCTTTCATTCGAGTTAGCAGAGTGATTTGCTTGATAGCCTCTGCTCTTTGATGTTGTGGTAGATTTGGCATGCCTTGTTTTCTTGGTAAGGTATGAAAATGAAACCTGTACCCTCGGTCTATAATGTCCAAAATCCATTTGTCCTTTGTCAGTCTGTGCCAGTTTTCTGCAAACAGAGATAATTTCCCGCCCAAGAGAGCTTCTAGTTGTTCCCTGGTAGGCGGTAGTAGAGGAAAGTCATTGAGATTGTGGTTGTTGGGCAGGAGAAACACCTGCGTCACCTCTTTGGTTTCCTGGCTGCCATTGACGTCCCCTGTAAGGGCCTCTTATTGACCTCTTCCTCGGCCACGTCTGTTCTTACCCCTTTGAAACTTTTCTGGATTAGGAAAGGACCAGTTTTTTGAAGGCCAATTCCTACGGAATCTGGGGGGTTGAACCTGGAGGAAATCCTTTACAGTTTGAACTGATTTTGCTTTTTCTTCGATGGTCTTTAACACATCCTTAGCATTTGCACCAAAAAGCTTGTTCTTTTCCAAAGGTGCATCCAGACGTTTTGCTTTTACATGATTTGGTAGAGGTTGATCTTTTAACCAAGCATGTCTACACATCACTGCCCCTGTCATAGCTGCCCTACATGAAGCTTCCAGTGCATCATATCCACACTGCAGGAAGTGATTGCTTACTTGCTGAGTGTTATGTACAGCTTCCTGCAAAGTCTTCCTGTCTAAAGGATCAGGAGAAGCTAATGTTTTTTGTAAATCTTCTAAGAGATAATCCTGATATTGGAACATATGAAAAAGGCAATTTAAAGTTCTCATAGATAAGGTAGTGGATGTGTAAACCTTTTTACCCCATCTCTCTAATGACCTTGCTTCCCTGTTGGAGGGCAAAGGATTTTTGGAGGTGGAGGCTGAAACTCCTTTAGGCCCCTGTGAAATAGTTTCCAAATCAACAGTATGGGCCCTGAATAAATGGGAATGAGTTTCTGGGACCCTGTAATACCTGTCTGGCTTGGCTGGAGCAGGAGGGAGAGAATCAGGGACAGCACTAGAATCAGAATACAAATCATCCAGAACATCAAGTACAGGCGGAATAGCTAAGGGCCTGTGCTGAGGCCTCTTAAGGAAAGTCCTAAGGCGTTTCCTGGAATCAGAATATTCCTGGCCCTGCCACTTGAAATGTTCCCTCATGGTGTGCAGAACTTCCCCAAAAGAAATATCCTCAGGAGGGGAGGCCGAAGGTATGGAATCTTCTGCATCCGTGTCCTCATAGGTCTGGAAGTGCTCTTCCTGGCTATCAGAGTGGACAGAGCCCTCAGAGTCTTCATCTGAAGGAGTAGGGTCAGAGGGTTCAACCCGGGGCCTTTTATCAGGAGGAGGCTGGGATGCTCTCTCAGGATGGGCCTGTGAACCTCTAATCATGGAAATTAAATCAGCAGCCATGGACATAATTTGTGTCTCCGGAGTCGGCTGAGGTAAGGATTTAGAAGTAATATGCTTTGTTTTGCTGGCTGCCTTAGCCCTAGTGTAGGCCTTAATAGACATGGCCATAGGAGGCCTGGCAGCTCCACGTGCTGGAGTGACCTACAGCAATGGTCTCGGGCATTTCCTCGGTTTCGGTATCCGGAGGAAAATCTATAACTGGCGTCGGAGTAATGTCTGGAATCGGAGTCGTCGGTAATGCGGTGTCTTCGGTTCGGAGCGGTGGAGAGACCGTCTCAGAGGGAACCGGAGCACTCGCACTAGGTTTTGGTGTGGAGTCGGTAGTAGACGCGGGCCAAGGATGTCGGTCCCGGTCTTTTCGCTTTTTGGGAGTTTGCGATGTCTGAAGATCCGACGGCATGGTGTAAGCAAATTTATCGCCGAAAAAATCTTCAGCGAACTCCGCCCGGCGCCTGAGAGTGCGCTTGTTGAAGCGAGCACAGGCTACACAGGCCAAGACGTCGTGGTCTGGGCCCAGGCAAGGGAGGCAGTAAGAGTGGAAATCCTTATGAGGTATTTGTTTACCACAAAAAAGACAATTGTTAACTTTTTCAGTAATTTCTGACATCGGCTGAGGCAAGAAAAGGTCCCCAACGGGGTACTTAGCTTTTTTGATGACTTCGGTATCGTAGAATACAGGAGCTGACCGACCGGCACTTGTGAACTGCTTCTGCTTCGGGCACCGCGCGGCAAGAAAGACTGAAGAAAATGGCGTCGGCTGATGCTTATATACTCCAGCCGCTCTGACGTCGGAGAGAAATGCGACATCAGCCGACGTCAGACCCAGACTTTGGAATCCGGCCGACCGAGGGCTGCCTGAGGCAGGACAACCCACATGTTATGACTGCAGTTGCATTCTTGAAGGACATCATTTAAAAGTTTTCACCACCCTTTTCAACTTACCTCCAAAATCGAGCAGGGCGGTACATGATGGTGTAAATCTGTGCCTACCCATCCAGTCATCATGATTAGTGCTAAAGGTGGCCCCAAGCAGTGCTTTGCTTGACCTGTGGTAGTAATTTGTTCCATAGTCTAGGAACCTATCATACCACAGAGTCTTATTTATTTACTGGTGTAGATCTAGGTCCTTACTGCAGGTGTTTGTACAGCCACTGGTTTTGCAAAGAAATAGGTTAGATAAGACTGGATGTTTCACGTCTCGAAAAGCAAGTCACAAGTCACCTCAGTAACTTATAGGCTAGTGAGTATAAGGACAGTCATGCTAATCTACTGGGGTAGTTGAAGGATTTAAGATGGTTAATTTTCTTGGTTAGAAGTCGTTGGGACCCTTCTAGTTGAGTAATATGCTTGGATTTGTACATACGGAAGGGAGCCCTGTATTCAGTGATGGGTCTGATAAGGGAAGGGTACACTGATGGGCTGACTTCTACAGATCTCAAAGATATTTCCTTGGAAATGAACTGGGCCAGACAGGGTTTCCTGACTGTAGTGGAAACATGATAGACTCAGAGAAAACTCAAAAGGATGACACACGAAGGATAAAATGCAAAGTTTATGAAGCGCTTTTCGTCAGGTTCACTGACCCAACTTCCTCAGATAACAACAAAGTAATGCATAGAAGTTTTTAAATACATTCAAGTTACATGTCATGTGATAGCAATAAATTGCTAACAATTAACTACAAAGAGTCTCAATGCATTCTTTAAACTACCTTGCTTTTAAAGCGATAACCTCGCTAATAAAATATTAAACCAAACCAACAATACCATTCGCAACTCAAAATAATGTTCACGAACAAGTATTTAAAGTACAGACAGTCCTACTACTATTCATGCCTCTAAAAGCTCATAGTCCAGTAATGCCAGTGTATTATATATTACTTAAAATACGTGTGTGTGTATATATATATATATATATATATATATATATATATATATATATATATATATATATATATATATATATATGTTTACTTCATATAATATATGTATATAAATACAATATGTTATTTATATATATATATATATATATATATATATATATATATATATCTATACAAACTTTAAACAATTCCTTACAGCTATCTCTTCAAACT
Organism: Protopterus annectens; assembly: GCF_019279795.1. Taxonomy (NCBI): domain Eukaryota; kingdom Metazoa; phylum Chordata; order Ceratodontiformes; family Protopteridae; genus Protopterus; species Protopterus annectens. Next base: position 341,360,078 of record NC_056740.1, on the reverse strand, counting down.
TCTAAGTTTCAAGTATGGCAAGATTGAACAAGTTTCATTAATGCCAGGAGGGTGATGGGCATCTAACCTTAACTGCCATAAAAGTTCCAGTTGTTCTAGTAAAAAACTGGTGGGCCCCCCTCTATAGTCTTCCATGATTTGATCTATGGTCCTAAATTTAAAACTATGAGTGGAATTATGTTTAATATGTTTAGCTAAATCATTCTCAATTTTATTTTTTCTTATACTGTACAAATGTTCATATATTCTTTCTTTTAGTTTTCTATTGGTTTTTCCGACATAGAAAGCTGAACAGAGATTACATTAAGCTAAATAGACCACTATTTTTGTATTATATGTAAACCTTTTCTTAATACTATATTCCTTATTTCTAATAGTAATTTTTTCTCCTGTTGCTATAAAACCACAATAATTACATGATTCACATTTTAACATTCCAGGTGTACATACAAAGTTTATATTGGGTACTTCCAAAATATTTTTCAGATTATATCCTCTCCTATTCACAAATTCTGGTTTTGGTCCTATTTTACTTACTATGTATTTGTCATTTAAAAGGATGTTCCAATTCTTCAAAATGACATTTTTAATTGTTCCCACTGTTTCAGGAATATAAGTAAATACAAAGCTCATACTATATTTTTTACTTGTTTCCTTTGTATCCAATTCTCCCTCTAGATGGACAATCTATTTGATCTATATTCTCTTGTTGTACAGTTTTTTCATGTGGTTCTATATGTTTTTGTTTTAAAATTGGTTCATGAAAACATGAAACAGTGGGAACAATTAAAAATGTCATTTTGAAGATTAAAGGGTTATCTCTACTTAGTATCCCATGTTAAGAATGGCGAAGTTTCACCTAATTAAAACCAGTGATAAAGCAAACACCCACTCTGGAGACCTAAGACTATACTACCACAGCAACACCACCAGACAGCAACCCAACACACATTCCCTCATTCTGGAATAGACTGCCTTAGGTATCAGAGTACTTTGCTAGCAATTTATCAGGCTGGATGACTAGATGTGTGATTGCAAAATTTCACTGGTGACATGTAGTAAAAATTTACATAATGGGAAACACAGTCAAGTCTTTGGGCTGTTCGATTTTACCCTGCCTCTTGAAGTAAGGCCCATGCTTAGAACATTAGACTGTATTATATTTAGGCATGAGAAAAATATGCTTAACTGATTTGATCGTTTTAATCTTGTGCTACATACAGTCTTTTGAAAATATTATAAGCATGGGGTCTGAAGAACAAATCTTTATCCAAAGGACATTAAGTAGTGTCTTCACATCTTGGTCCTTGATCAAAAATGTTTCGGGATACCAGAGTATGTAACAGTAGCAAAAGGCACTCCATCCATCGCATCATACCCACATTCTAAGGCATGTATGCTGATCTGTACATATGTCTGGACTTGGTTCTGAAGAAAAGCTTTCAATGTTTCATTCTGTACTCCCCTACAAACATTTTGCACATTCTTTAAGGACATGCTCCCTGGTACTTCAGAATACAAATCTGGCAGTTTATGTCAGTGAAAACTACTGTTGTTGAGGTGAACACTTTCTTTCCAAATTGGTCAAGCACTCTGCTCTGCCCGTCAATGGATATTGTATAAGGTCTTGGAGCAAGTCTTGCTTCCTTCATTGTTTCAAGGGACACCTTGTCCAGATCTGCAGAGGTTTTTTAATACAAACATTTGGGAGGGGGCTGCATTCTGTAAAAATGATCAGGCCTCTTGGGTGCAAGGCTCGGAGAATCTGTCATCAAGGTATAGCACCAAAGGCATCCAAGAGCGCTTCCTATACTAGAGGAATCGCTACGGCTTTATGTGATAGAAGATGCATTTCAGGGGGTTTTCTTTTTCCTTCCTGTGAGGCTCTGGTAGGATTTTGGGAAACAGTAAAGCTTTTTATCTTTAATTTTAAAACTCTACTATTGTTAAATCAATAACTTAAAAATAACAATAAAAAACCCTCCAGGATGGCCGTTAAATGCACTTCTGATTTGTGGCTTTAGGAAGAAGTTTGGAAGTTTGATTAAGGCTCACCTCTGACACCACCTTAAGCAGCATAAGAGTTTTTTTTTTTTCTTAGACTGACACCGTAAAACTCTACCGCCAATCATGAGTGGACAGGTGATCCGCTGTGGCGACCCCTAACCGGAAAAAGCCGAAAGAAGAAGACTGACTTGGTCTTTGTGGAAAATCAGATAAGTTTAATTATAGAAAAGCCTGTAGTTTGGACACCAATGACTGACATAACTACAAGAACTGCGAGTTTTCCAAAGCAAGGAACCAACTTAGAAGGCTGTAGTCCCATAAGGTCTGCATATCTTTGCTGACAAGCAAAGGGTTAAAGTCTGCTGCCACTTGAAGTGCTCCTCTCAACAGTAGGACAACATCCACAAATGACATGCTCCCTGTAGATGAGTCAGAGGACAAATCTTCATACAGGCCAGATGCTAGGAAGTTGTGATATATAATGCAAACGCTCCTCCTTAGAGTCAGAGTACTCAGTCTCTCACAGGACAGCCCTCCCATCTAGATTCTAGACACAGAGAGCTTACACAGTTTGCCTGTAGGCTGCCTAACAACTGAATAAAACCCTGATTAGGGGGCTGCTGGGGTGCCTCGATGGAGCTGATGCTCTTGGAACCTCCGACAGCCATCAAGTTCAACCTCCTTTTTGAGCATACTTCTTGTATTTCTTTTTTTAGGAGGCATGATGCACTGCCATTCAACAGTGGGTGCACAGGTGTCATCTTCCTCAACACCAATAACTTGATATGAAGAAACAGTCTCCTGATATTTTTGAATTCATAGCTTTTAACTTCAAGCTCCTACTGAGTGCAGGTGCAACTAGACCCAGAAACTCTGTCCATAGGGGACAAATGACATTGGATGACCCACGGTGAAGACTTGGGCATTTGATGGCCTGACACCAGCTGCATATCCCCTTGAGATCTCCACCCTAAAGTCTGACCACAGGGAACACATAGCAGGTGGAAACTCACTGAGAAGGGATACAAGACCATTGATGGTTTGACATCAAATACAGCTTTCCTAATAGTGGGTGTAGTGCTTTGTTTTTGTTTTTTTTTTTCACTTGTTCTTTAGTCTTTGGAAGACACAGGGAAGTGAATGGTTTGATTCAATATCACAGTCACTACTTTTGGCATAAAGAAGGTATTTGTATAAAGGGATAGATACCCTATCCTTATGCAAAAAAAAAAAAAATTTTTCACATCATTGCTTTTAATTCTAAAATTTTAGCAGATGTCACAGCCATCAAGAATAGCATCTTTCAGGGCAAGTACCTGATAAGGCCCAAAGCAACTGGTTAAAAGGGGCTGGGTTAGCTTCTCTAACATGACTGAGATCCTAGAGTGAAGTAATGTCCTTTCTAAGGTGGTTTAGATGCAATACCCTCTCAAATACTGTTTCACTGGCAGCTGAATATAAAGAGAGGGGGGTCCCAGAGGTAGGCAGGCTGAAAAAGCAGAAGGGTGGACCATATACATAATAGAAGTCCATTTTTAAAAGGTTTTGACAAATTCAGGACCCATGACACTTTAAGCATGTTCAGAGCACAGCCCTTGAAGAGCCTCCAGAAGAATAATCTTCTATTTTGCTAGATATGACTTTATTGTGATTGGTTCTAGGCTCCCTCATAATGTTTACCAAGTCATCTGAAAACATGCAACTGTATGAAATGAGAATGAAATTAGTCTGCCAGCCGGTTTACTATCAAAAGACTGTTAAGGCATATATTCGACAGTTATAACATCGAAATACATTTGTGCGACATTCATAAATACTGGAAAAAATATCAAAGTTTAAATACTCGAAAAAAAGCTGCATTCGTCTTAAAGAATGTCACGGAAGTGACAGCATGCATTAAATCTAGTGATAATGTTAGTTTTATTAATCTGACGTATATTCTTAATAGCAATATCCCCTGTACAGCACTACGTACGGACCGGATCCGTACTACACAGCGCTGACAGTATTGTTTTTGCAGGGGGGCAAGCCCCCTGCACCCCCCTGTTACTTATATATTACAACTCCGAGATCGCACTACAGTGCAGAAAAGGGTACATCTCCCAATCTGCACTGTCCTGTGATCTCAGTTTGAAAAAAAAAATCTTTGGCTGTGTGCCCATTTGGTGGTGGTGAACGTATAGGACTTTCTGGTGCACTTGCACATTCCATTGCCCTGTTTTTGACATTTTTTTCTACAGTTAATTTGCGTAAATTAACTGTTGATGACATGAACCATTGAATATTCATGAGTTGATGACGTGGGTCGCACAAATGAACGTTCGATCATTTAAATTACAAACATCTGATAGTAAACCTTGCCAGCGTTAGGGTGGTGAGTTTGGAGGACATGAGGGACAATTCCTCCCCCTCCCCCCACACATTAAGAGGTCCAATATAGTGAGGTAATAGTTTTGGTTCTGCTATGCTTGGCAGGAAGGAGAGTCAACTTTGCCGAGAACGAAAGCTTGCCCTCAGATTGAGTTCTGGTCTATCCTGCTTTATCTGCTGCAATACCCTATTACTATCAGGGCTATATAGGAAGTCGTAGCCAAATCCACACATTGCTCTCCAATGTTCAGACTGCAGTGTGTATGCAACAATTAGTCTTTCTGCTAAGCAGCTCTTATCACATACTGGCATGTTTTTACCCACACCAAGCTTTACAATGTTTTCCCAGATCCATACATACCACAGCAAGCAAAATCAGTGAATACACATTTTTAAGCAAACTTTCAGTTGGCTTAAATAAAAACATCGGGGCAAAACCAGCTCTGTGGCAGAGAAAGGTAAAGCTCTGGCTAGAACCCCAATAACTAGAGAACTCAGGTGCTACAGGAGCTGGGTAGGGGAGGGTGCCAGTACGAATAGTAGCTGAATTGGGGGTGCGCACTGGCGCTGCTAAGCAATGTTGACACAGTAGCCTTCGTGGGACATGTATGGAATGCACATGCCCACAGAGGAAGGCCCAGCAGGACATTGGGTGTATAAGCATGCAGATCAGCTGCCTGGAAAGGAGTTAAGACCAAAGAGGGGGAAAAAGTGACGGCTGCCTAGATGATGACCCCCCCCCCCACAATCAGCTTTCCCCCCTGTGTGGGATAACTGATTGTAGGAAGGCTGATGGCTGGCAGGTAGTATGGAGGAGGTGGAATTAACATTAGGCTGACAAGCCTAAAATAATATGCCTAATTTCACTGCCAAGACTGGATATATTTGTCTTTCTCCTGCACTGGAACCATACAGAACTCCATATAACCATTAAAAAAATGAGAAAGCTGTATAATCCTTAAACACTCCCAGCACCAAAGGAATAAACTCCACACCCCTCAGCTTAATTCTCTCACCCAAACTGTGCTGTGGATTAAATTTCTAAAGAAAATAATCATCATTCCTTTTTGGTCCTACCTGTTTAACAGAAAATGTCACTGGAAACACATTACTTCTGAAGAGGCAGTACACTGAAATACTTAGACTGTGGTATTACTGATCAGTACCTTGCAAACAGTTCAAATAAAGTAAATCACAGCAACATTTCAAGGGTCTTGATTTTAGAATAAAAACTGAAACATCCATATATTTGCAAGTTTTCCCAAATCAGAAAAGCGACATTGCATACAGATACACACAGGAAGTGTAACGTGTTCAGTATGTATCTTGCACTCCCAACTTATGAGACGTGTTAAGTACTGCAAAGAAATGAGTGAAAGCAGATTAAAAATGATACAAGGTATTAAACTTGTGTTTGCATATTTACCCAGTCCTGAAGATGAAGAGATGCTGTCTGCAATTGAACAGGTTTCTGTTTGGTCTGCAGAAAGACCTTCCACTAAAGCCAGTGACAGTTCTGATGAAGGCACTGAAGAATCATAAATTCCAGAGTCTCTGGGCATATCCTGAGGGTCCGCTGCCCTTGGATCATGCAGCAGTGGCGGCAGAATAGAACCTCCATTGTTTGTAATGTCATGAAAGTCCACATCCCCACTGAGGTGGTTTATCTGCTGACTAACAGAACGGATACTCAAGTTTAATGTGGGGATAATACCAATGCTGTTGTTAATACCAACCTCTCCATCAGCAGGGTTTTTAATGATGACCTCGTTCAACACCAAGCCAGAGTCAAATTTTTCCATAACTGGTTCTGAATAGTGCAGCAAAGGAGAAGGTACAGGCATCAGCATTTTTTCAAACCAATCAGGCTCTTGGTCAATATACTGATGCATATTGCTAATTGCAATATAAAGAGATCGTCCAGACTTGCTGCAGAAGTAATTTCTTTTGCTAATATTCAGAGGATACGTTTCAGAGTCTTGCAAACTGAGCTCTCGTGAATGTAAATGTGAATACAGTTGTGGTAGGTTATCCATTAGTTTATATTTTCTAGCCAGATCCAGAATTCCAGGTATATCACTTTCACGGGAATAATCAAAGTAGACAGCAATGAATTTGCTGATATCATCAGAATTCTGTTTCGCCTGACGCAGCTTCTCAGCAATCATGGACACAGCAACTATGAAGAGGTCTCTTTTTCCATTTTCTCGAATAACTCCTTTCTGCTTACGATTCTTTTTCTCAACAAAATATTTCATTCCTTTTGAACAGACAACAATGATGAAATGTGATTCACTTATCTGCCGACTAAGCCAATCCATCTGTCCTTCCTTACAGATCTCTAAATGCTCCCACAAATCAAGAGAAACCTGTAAAGAAATGAGAAAACATTTTTATTCAGAGCCACTGATCAAAAACAAACTTAAGAGCAATCCTTTAAAGTTTGGAAACATCCATAGTGCTGGTTCTGAAACATGTTCACAGTATTAATTGTATTCCTATGCTTTCATTCTAAAGACATCAGCTGATTTGCTGAAAAAATACAAAGTGAAAAGTTTAGAAGGAAAAAAAAAAGGCCAGACAGAGGTACTATAAAAGTACAGTTGTGTACCTAACATAAATGTAGATGTTAGAGTGTATTCACTGTTGCAGTCATTACTCTTGGGTTATCCTGCTGGCAGGCTACCCTCAGTCAGCCAGAATTCCAAAGTCTAGGTCAGGCGTCGGTTGCTGTTGCCTCTTCCCTGACGTCAGTGCGCCAGGGGTATAAAAGATGCAGCCAACGCCATTTTCTTCAGTTTTTCTTGCCCCATATGTCAGGTGCCCCCAAATTGGTAGGCTGAAAAATATACCAATAAAAATGCATGCACAAAAATAACATTTCCTTCATCTACAAGCAAATACACCACATAGGTAGTATAGGATAGAGAAGTGCAGATAAGTCCCAGCAAAGAAAGGGGGATGGTGGGAGGGTAACCTGGACTGCAACAGTGAATACACTCTAACGTCTACATTTATGGTAGGTACACAACTGTACTATGTTCATCATGTTTCACTGTTGCAGTCATTACTCTTGGGTTGAATCCCAAAGCTGAGGATGGGTGGCTGGGCTAAATAGGATTAGGAGAGGCTATGAGGCCCTGCAGGACTGCAGTGGCAAAACCTGCTCTGGACTTGGAGTAAAGAGGTAAGTGGTAGTGCTTTATGAAGGTGTGCACTGAACTCCAGGTTGCAGCCTCTAAGATATCTTTGGTTGGTACTCCTCTGAGGAAGCTGCTGAAGTGGCTGCTGCTCCGGTGGAATGAAGCCTAATGTCGTTAGGCACTGATTTGCCATGTTGAGAATAGCAGAAACGGATGCAATGGCCTATCCATTTAGAAATAGTCTGTTTTGAGATCACCTTTCCTTGTGATCCTGCAGCATGTGACACTAAAAGTTGCTCAGTCTTTCTGAAAGCTTTAGTTCTGTCCAAGTAGAAACGTAGCTGCCTGTGCATGTCCAAAGAATGCAGAATTTTCTCACCCTTGTTCTGTGGATTTGGACAAAAGGTAGGCAAGTGAATGGTTTGGTTGAGGGCCACACTGGACACCACCTTAGGCATAAATTTAGGGTTTGTCCTCAGAGAAACCCTGTCTGGATGAAAAATGATGAAAGGTTCCACAGCCATGAGTGCTTGTAACTCAGACTCGCCTTGCAGAGGTTATTGCTAGGAGCAGAGCTGTTTTCCAGGATAAGAATTTTATATCTGCTGTTGATGCTGGCTCAAAAGGAGGCAGTGTGAGTTTTTCCAGAACATAATTGAGGTCCCAGGCTGGAATTGGTGCTCTCCTTGGAGGCCTAATGTTTTTGGCCCCTCTGAGGTACTGCCTTATTAAAGGATGAGAAAAAATAGATGATTCCGCATTGTAATGGGCTGAAATGGCAGAGGCATGAATCTTAATTGATGAGAAAGAAAGGCCTTTGTTCAGCATCTCAGTTAGGTATTGTAAAATCTGAGGGATATTTGGTACACACACGTGTCAATGCCTTGTTCCTGGTTCCAAGCACAGAATCTCTTCCATTTCTCTGCATAAGATTTTCTGGTACTGGGCCTCCTGGCCTCCAAGATAACATCCAAAACAACTTTTGAAAGAGGAGTGTTCTGAATGGCTACATTATCCGCCATGCTGCCAGATTTAAGGTCCTGAGTTGGCTGTGCAGGATCGGATTGTTTTGTTGGGTCAGCAAGTGAGAAGTTTGAGGCAATATCCATGCTGGACTTTGAGACAAGCTCTTTAGGATTGGGTACCAGTGCTGGCGTGGCCAGTATGGTGCAATCAGTATCATTTTTGGCTTCTCTTGTCTGACCTTTAGGAGTACCATGGGTAGGAGAGGCAGTGGAGGAAAGGCATATACTGTTAGATTTTTCCAGCTGAAGGATAGGGCGTCCACTTTCCATGCTTGCTTGTGATAAATCCTTGTGCAAAATCTCTGCAATTGGCAGTTGTGAGGGGAGGCAAATAGATCTATGTCTGGGCATCTTCATTTCCTTGTTATCATGCTGAAGACTTGTGGGTCCAGTTTCCATTTGTGGGGATCCATGAGGTTTCTGCTTAGTTAGTCTGCCAGAGAATTTGTTTTTCCTGGCAGGAATTGTGCTTGCAGGTGAACTTGAAAAGCCAATGCTGTGTCCCATAAGGTCATTGCTTGTCTGCAGAGGGGGTAGGAATGTGTACCTCCCTGCTTGTTTATGTCCCACATGACCGTAGTGTTGTCCGTCTTTATCAGTAACTGTCCTGGATGAAGCAGGTCCTTGAAAGCTGTCAGGGCATTTTGAACAGCTAGCATCTCTTTTTGATTGATGTGAAGATGCATCTGGTTTGCAGGCCATGTGCCCTGAATACATTTTCCTGCCATATGGGCCCCCCAGGCATAATCCGATGCATCCGTTGTCAGTGTCTGTCTGGCTGTGGGTAGACTGAATAGCAGACCCTAGTTGTAGTGACAGGCTTCTGCCCATCATTGAAACTCCTGTTGCAGGCAGGGAATGAGTGCAATTACTGTCTCCAGGCTGTGGCAATGCCGAGTCCAAACACTTTTTAGATACCATTGCAGTTTCCTCATATGCAGTCTGGCTTATGGAATTAGTAGAATGCAGGATGCCATGAAACCCAAGGCCTGCAGGATTTTCCTTGCAGATAAGTGGGTTTTTGTTGCCAATTTCTTGAATTAAGTAGTCAGATGCTTTTGTTTGTCTGGCGTGAGATAAGTCATCTGGGCAGTTGTATTTAAGCTTGCACCCAGGAATATTATCTCTTGAGAGGGCACTAGTTTTGATTTCTTTTTGTTTACTGTGTACCCTAGGCCAATTAGTAATCTTTTTACAAACGCCAGATGCTTTAGAAGAATATCTTTGTTCTCTACTTGAATTAGGAAGTCGTCCAAGTAGGGATATATTTGAATTCCTTTTTGTCTGCAAAACACAATTACTGGTGCCAGGCATTTTGTGAAGACCCTGGGCGCAGTAGATAAGCCAAAGGGCAGTGCAGAGAATTGGTAATGCACTGAGCCAGCTATGAATCTGAGGTATCTTCTGCAAGATTGTCTGATTGGGACATGCAGGTATGCCTCTTTTAGGTCCAACGTTACGAGCCAAGCCTTCTTGCCCAGCATGGGCAGTAGCTGCTGTAGAGTCAACATCTTGAATTTTGGAACTTCCAGAAACGTATTTAGTACAGACAGGTCCAGTATTGGTCTCCAGGTTTTGTCCTTTCTGGGTACTAGGAAAAGTGCGGAGTAAAATCCTTGCCCCTGCTCTTGTTGTGGTACTTGCTGAATGGCCCTCATGTCCATGAGGGCTGTAATATGTTTTTGTGCCTCTTCCCATTGATTGTGTGGCAGGTCTGGAATACCTTTTGACCTTGGTAGAGTGTGAAAATGGAACCTGTAGCCTTGGGACACTATGTTCAGGACCCATTTGTCTTGGGTAACCATTTGCCAATTTGATGAAAAAAGTGCTAAGTTTTCCCCCTAAGGGGGTTGCCAAAAGAAAAGTGCTTGGATGTGGTAGAGGAAAGTCATTGGGACTGTTTCCTGTAAGGCTGTGATTTGTCTTCACTGCTTTTGGAGGTAGGAGCACCCCATTGTTTAGGCCTGTATGAGCCTTGGGGCTGAGATATGCCTCTGGGACACCTGTATCTGCCTCTTTGTGGCCTGTCTGACACTGGAAAGGACCGATTTTTAGAAGGCCAGTTCCTGCTAAACCTGGGTGGCTGTACCTGTAAGAAATCCTTGACTGTCTGCATAGATTTTGCTTTATCCTCCATTTTTTTTCAACACCTCTTCTGCTTTAGTACCAAACAAAGTATCATGCTGTAATGGTGCATCTAATAATTTTGCTTTAACATTATCAGGGGGATTCTGTTCCTTTAACCAAGCATGCCTTCTAATAACAGAACATGTAACAGCGGCCCTGCAAGAGGCCTCCAGTGAATCATAACCACATTGCAAAGTATGCATTCCCACTTGTTCAGCTGCATGCACTAAATCCTGTAATTCCTTGTTTTCTGAACATTCAGTATTTGTCAACAATTTCTGTTTATGCAGTGACATTAAATATTGCTGATATTTAAGCATACGAAACTGAGAATTTAAAGCCCTTACAGCCAGGGTAGCAGAAGTGTAGACTTTTTCCCTATCTGTCTAGAGCCCTAAAATCCCTATCAGAGGGGACAGGGTTTTTTGCAGTGGAAGCTTTGACCCCTTTGGGACCCTGAGATATAGTTTCTGGGTCAGCAGCGGGGTTTTTAGATAGGAATTTATGAGAATCCGGGACTCTGTAGTATCTGTCTGGCTTAGCAGGTGCAGGGGGTAAAGAGTCACGGGACAGGCCGGACTCTGAAAATACATCATCTACAATGTCTAGAACAGGTGGAATAGCAAGGGGTCTGTGCTGAGGAAATAGTAGAAAGTCCCTGAACCTTTTCTTAGATTCAGAATAATCTTGGCTCTCCCAGTGGAAATGCTCCCTCATGGTATGCAGGGTTTCCCCAAAAGAATAATCCTCAGGAGGAGAGGCTGAAGGAATGGATTCTTCAGCATCAGAATCCTCATAGGGAAGCATGGAGTAATCCTGTTCAGAAGAGGAATCAGAGGAAATAGAAACCTGATCAGAAGAATCATACTCTGTCTCTTGCCTAGGTCTCTTATCAGGAGGGGGATGGGAGCCCCTGATCAAAGTAATTAGGTCTTCGGCCATTTTGAGCATCTGTTTTTTAGGCATGGAAGTCTGTGCAGGAGAATGCTGTACTTGTTTCTTTGTCTTTAGAGCTGCTTTAGTCTTTGTCTTTGAAGCTGAAGATGGCTTAATATATAGTTGTGTGGGTCTGAAGACACCCTCAGAAGACTATGCCTGCTCAGTGGCTCCGGACACATCTGAGGGAATGATTTCCGAGTGTCCAATACCTTGGGTATCCAGAGGCCCCTGTGGCTCTGAAGTAGTGGGCGCCAGGGGCTGCGAAAGCGCCTCACTGAGAAGCGGCGAACCGGCGAGTGGCCTAGCAGATGCCTCGTCATCAGTTTTGGACCTCGGATGCCTATCCTTTTCCTTGTCCTTGCGTTTTTTGTAAACTCCGGTTGTCGGCTGGTCCGATAGCATTATATAATTAAATCTTCGGCCAAAGTAATGAAATGCAAAATCGAACTGACGCTTAATAGTGTGTTGGTTAAATCTAGCACAAAACCGACAGCTAGCAACGTTGTGATCAGGGCCTAGGGAAGGAATACAGTAAGAGTGAAAATCCTTATGAGGTATTTGCTTCCCACAAGAAATACAATTGTTAACTTTTTCTGACATCGGTCTGGAGCAAGAAAAAAGTTTCCCCAATGGGGTACTTAGCTTTAATGAAGACTTTGGATTTGAAATTCGGATTTGAATATCTCAGGAGTCGGCCAACCGGCACTTGCGAACTGCTTTTGCTTAGGGCACCGTGCGGCAAGAAAGACTGAAGAAAATGGCATCGGCTGCATCTTTTATACCCCTGGCGCACTGATGTCAGGGAAGAGGCAACAGCAACCGACACCGGACCTAGACTTTGGAATTCTGTCTGACGAGGGTAGCCTGCCAGCAGGATAACCCAAGAGTAATGACTACAACAGTGAAACACGAACATCATATTATTTTCTTATGGCAGGAATAATGTTGTGAATACATCCCTATTGTAAAACGCAAGCAACACAACAAGTCTTTCCTTATAACAATTTTCTGCACTTTTTACTCAGATACTAAATTCATGCCATTCTTAACTTTTTACTTTGGCATTCCAGTTTATCCATTTTAACAAAGGAATTTTGCCTAAACTGTTTAGCTCTGTTCACATTACATCTCCCAAACACACACAGAAAGTGCATTCTGTGCTTTATCTGCACCTGTACAAAACAACCAGAAATTTAACAAAAGGCAAACTGGGTGCATGTTAAAGAAATGTTGATGTTTGAAAGACAAGACCTGAATAGCACTTTAATCCAATTTACATCCTACACAAAATCAAAAGGCAGTGCCATACTTCTCAATTACAAAGAGGAAGAAATCTGAACAAAACCGAAAAGAATGGTGGGACAATGGCCCAAAATCAGGAACGGGTTTTAAACATTGCGCTTATAAACTTAAAAACTTGATAGAATAGCAGGTCTTGCATTAGCATGCATTTTCTGAAGGGTATAAAGTCAAACTCAAACATATGTCATTATTTAGTGTCTTCAATGCTCAACAATTTGCCAGAAGGCCACAAATTTAATAAGGAATAGAAAACAACCATTAAGCAAAAATCTGTACTTTCCAAAAAATTTTCTGGACAGTTTTGCAGTATGGGCAAAGAGTATACTAGGCTAATGACAACTAGGGCCCTTGTAAATTTAGAAATGCAATCAAAATGGCCAACAAAATCTGATTTCTATAGAGGGTGATTTAATAACTGCCTCTCTCCATCACAGACACAGGTGCCAGATCAGAGTGAATTTCCGATTACCCATCCACTGGTCACTTAAAAAAAAGAACAGGGAGGAACTCTGTTTTAAATGAGTGGGGGAGCCTGTTCCAGAGAATGGGAATGGTCTGAAACATCTCTCTCCAACATGTTCTAGTTATATCACAAGCAAAATATAGGTATTTTACTCTAGTAGTTCTGATGTGATTTGCTTTGTGGATGTACAAATGGTTCATCAAAACAGGGTCCAAGGATGCCTTGTATGCCAGGCAAAAATCAGCTCTCAGAAGCCTGTATGATACTGAGTAAAGAGACAGGGCTTTGAAGTGATCAGTGTAGGACACTGTATTTAGTCCCTGTATTCTCTCTGTAAGGAACCTTTGTGATGTTCCATTTGCTGCATGTGTCTGGTCAGGTACATACTGAAGGGGGCATTATACTCGAAGATGGGTTTGATGAGGGCAGAGTATACTGGTATGATGATGTGTCTGGACCCAGACACCATGCCCTTGCTAACAAGTTGAGCAGCACAGGAGGATTTTCTTACTACCTTGGACACATGTTGGTTGAAGGCTAGGTTACTATCTACATGGTTCCCATATCCCTGACTAGTAAATCAACTTTTATAGGTGATTTATTGATGACATAGGTACCTGTGGTAGTTGACTTCCCAAAAGGTAGCCATGGCATTGGCACCAAGTATTTGTGTTCGGCCTTCCTGAAGGGTGCCCTAAGGGGACTCAATGACTGCTCCCAGTTTGCAATCATCTGGAAACTTGATTAGCCAGAGGCTAAGTGGAGTACCTCCGGGTTCAGTCCTGGGACCACTCTTGTTTGGCATCTACTTCTCTGAAGTACAGGCCAACACTAAGGGACTCTGGCTAACAAAGTTTGCAGATGACTGCAAACTGGGAGCCATTATTGAATCCCCAAATGATGTGGATATTCTACAAATATTTTTCTGTAAGGCCTTTTTGTAGAATATCCACACAATATTTACCTCCCTGGACCCCTGTCTAGCAGGGCGACTGACGTGATCCCTGGGGTGAATTTCCTATCTCCCATGCAATCGTCAAGGTTCCTTTTGAAGAGGGCCAAAGAGGTGCTCTGCTTGACATGTATGGGCAGTCTATTCCAGATACATTACTGTGCAGTCAAATTAATAACAGAACATCCTACCACAAGAATACACGGTGGTAAGGGAAAGGATGGGGAGAAATCAAATGCCATCAAGGACGTATTGAACAGAGAAATCTATAAAGCATTTAAGGCAAGAAGTATCACTGTTCGAAGACTATAGAAGAGGGAACAGATCGACAAAAATACTCAGAAAGATAGATGTGATAAAAGCAATGTGCAGTACTATAACAAATCAGGATTTATCCTGCACTATCGCAAATAAACAAAATATCAGCACAGGTAGAAAAACTTAGAAGATATGTACAAAAATAAACAAAAAGTACAAAATTAGCAATTTATTGGTGACCCAAAAGAGTTTTATAGAGAAATGGGAAATAAGGTAAAAGGAAATGGAAGACCACCAAAAAAGAAAAAAAAAACAGATGCATTTTGGAAAAATATCTATGAAGATGCCATGGAACATAAATATGCTAAATGGATAGAAGTAAAAGAAAGAATAAGAAGTTCAAATGTACAGGACAAGAAATGGGATGAAGTAACAGCCAGAGAGATTGAAACCAAGTTAAGAAAAGCCTTTAACTGGAAAAGCCTAGGCCCAGATGCAGTACCTAACTTCTGGGTAAAGTATCAACATCTTTGCATGAAGATTTAGCCATGAGTAAGAAATATTTATATGCACACCCCAAACAGACACCATTCTGGCTAACAGGAAAAATAATGTTCCTCCTTAGAGTGTACACTTACCATAAATGTAGATGTTTGAGTGTATTCACTGTTGCAGTCCTGGTTACCCTCCCTCCAGCTCCCTATCTTTTTTTTGGCTATGCCTCTATTCCTTTTTCATTATGCTTAAAAGCGTTTTGGTGTATTTGCTTTTTTGTTGGAGGTATAACCTTGTATGTATATATATATATATATATATATATATATATATGTACGTATATATATATATATATATATATATATATATATATATATATATATATATATAAATTGCTTCCCATGCTGCATGCTTTATACCCCTGACGACCTGACGTCATGGAAGATGAGACAGCAATCGGCGCAGGACCCAAGACTTTGATAATCAGGCCGACTGAGGGCTACTGCAAGCAGATAACCCAAATGTGATGACTGCAACAGTGAACCACGAAGAACATCTGTAAAAATGAGAAGAATCTAAGTATGGCATGGGTATACTACAAAAAGCATTTGATAGTATCCAACATTCATGGATAAAAGAGTGCTTAAAAATGTACAAGATACACCCTAAACTGAAACTACATCATAGCGAACATGAAACCGTGGCAAACCACTGTGCAGTTAAGGCATGATAAAGAACAAATTATTATTCCAGGGATAAAATTTCAAAGGGGGATATTCCAGGGTGACACTCTGTCACCTGCTCTTTTACCTTGCCCTTGACCCATTAAACTGTCTGGTTAACAGATTAGGTCATGGCTATAATTTGGCTCCCAGAAAGCAACAAATTGTAAAGACTTCTCATCCTCTCTTTGTAGATAATTTAAAACTATAAATCTCATCAGATGAGGAACTGAATGCACAACTGCAAGCAGGCAAAACTTTTCCAGATGATACAAGAATGTCATTTGGTCTTGATAAATGTGAAAAAGTAACATTTTAAGCAGAAATGCTACAGCACCAAGAAAATATCAGTTTGGGACAAGAATGTGATAAAAAACTTGAGCAAAAGGGAGTGTATAAATATTTGGGAACTGATGAAGGAGCAACAATAAAACATGAACAAACCCAAATAAAACTTAATAAGGAATATCTTAGAAGACTTAAATTAATCCTGAAAACAGTACTGACATCTAGGAACAAAGTTCAATCTATAAACCAATTTGCTCTTCCAGTCTTAACTAACAGTTTTGGATTGATTGATTGGCCCCAAAAGGTGTTGGACAGATTAGACAGTAAAACAAGAAGGCTGCTTCATGCTCATCAAATGATTTATAAAAATCAGTGCATACCAAGATTATATATGCCCCGTTCTGAAGGGGGTATGGGCCTCCTTGAACTTAATTACATGTATAGATCTGCAATTGTGGGACTGCATACATATCTGCTGACCTCACAAGACCCAAACACGGTGAAAGTTTTGAAGCATGAGGGGAATAAATCTAAGAAGACTTCCCTGCTTAGTCTAGCAGAAGCATATCGACGTCAAGCGGAAATGGAAATCAAACAAGAAGTAGATAAAAATCAGGCAGCAACTGAATGTGCCAAAAAATAAAAGAAATAATGTAAGGTGAATGATCAGGTGAGAAGGCAAGAAATGTGGAAAATGCATAAACATAGTTGCAAGTATAGAAAATGTCTGGAAGAACCTCATGTTGATCAGGATCGAAAAAGTTTATATTGGTGGCCCAAGATAGTGGACTACATACACATTGGTTTACAAGATCCATTAAACATGTGGGAGAAATGGACAAGTGTAGGTTTTGTAAATCACAATTGGAAACAATTGCACACCCTGTTGCTGACTGTGACATACTAATGGCAGAAGAAATGTATACTGAAAGGCATAATAATGTGGCAAGGAGGTTGCATTGGAAATTGTGCAAACATTATAATACTGAAGTAGCTGAAAAACTGTGGAAACATGAGCCACAAAACATCATAGAAAACGAAGTGTACATCACATGGGATCACCCATTACCAACAGTTCAAAAGATAGAAGTGAGAAAAAGTACAGTTTTGTACCTACCATAAATGTAGATGTCCGAATTGGATAGCATCTGCAGTCATAACAACAGGGTTGTCCTGTCGTCAGGCAGCCCTTCAGTCGGCCGGATTCCAAAGTCCGGGTCCGGCTTCGGCTGATGTCGCACTTCACCCGACGTCATCTCTGTTGGTCTTCGGGTATAAAAGCATCAGCCGACGCCATTTTCTTCAGTGTTTCTTGCCCCAGATGCCAGAAGCCCTATAGAAGGCTAAAAATTTTGGATAGATGCCAATGTTTCCAAAAGATAGAGGTAAACACAAAAATAAGCATGTATGTACATAAATACAAACAAATACACCATGAAAGAAATCCCCCCACTAGCTAGCTATTAGGAGGGTAAACACCCTAGGAGTACCACAGAGGGGAAGGAGGAGGGTAATCCTGACTGCAGATGCTATCCAATTCGGACACCTACATTTATGGTAGGTACAAAACTGTACTATGTCCTTCATGGATGCATCTGCAGTCATAACAACTGGGTAGAATACCATAGCCAACTAGGGGAGGAGGATAAAAGTAGATTATGGTGTGTTTAGGATCCCTTGCAGAACAGCAGTGGCAAACCCTGCTCGGGATCTGGAATATAGAGGTAAATTATAATGCTTGGCAAATGTATGCACGGAGGTCCAAGTAGCCGCCTCAATAATGTCTTTGGTAGCCACTCCTCGTAAGAAGGCTGTGGTAGTGGCTGTTGCCCTTGTAGAATGAGGTCTTATGTTCTGTGGAATTGGTTTTCCATGGAAGGAGTAACAGAATCGTATGCAATTTCCTATCCATTTGGAGATTGTCTGTTTGGAAATAGCTTTTCCTTCCCTTCCTGTTGCATAGGCTACGAAAAGTTGGTCAGTCTTTCTGCTATTTTTTGTTCTGTCCAAGTAGTAGCGTAGCTGTCTATGTACATCCAAGGTATGCAGTATTCTTTCCCCTCTGTTTTGTCGGTTGGGAAAGAAGGTAGGTAGGTGGATTGCTTGGTTTAAAGACACTCTGGATACCACCTTAGGCATAAATGTAGGATTAGTCCTCATGGACACTCTATCTTGGTGGAAGATTAGAAAGGGTTGCACTGCCATTAAGGCCTGTAGTTCTGAAACCCTCCTTCCTGAAGTAATTGCCAGTAGGAAAGCAGTTTTCCATGACAGATGTTGTAGGTCTGCTGTTGCTGCTGGTTCAAAAGGTGATAGTGTCAATTTTTCTAGCACAAAGTTCAAGTCCCAAGCTGGCAATGGTGGTTTCCTTGGAGGTTTTACATTCTTGATTCCTCTGAGGAACTGCCTGAGCAAAGGGTGTGAAAAAACAGGTGGATCAAAGCTGTATTCTGCTGAAATAGCTGATGCATGAATCTTGATGGAGGAGTAGGACAGGCCTGAATGAAGTAGTTCGGCCAGATACTCCAGAATGTTAGGCATATCTATGTTTGATACATCTTTTCCTCTTTCAGAACTCCAAATGACAAACCTTTTCCATTTCCCAGCATAATTCCTTCTAGTTGAAGGCCTGCGTGCTTCAAGAATAATGTCTTTAACTCTTTGTGAAAGTTCTGTATTAGCAGCTGCTATGTGATGTTCCATGCAGTCAGTTGCAGCGTTTTTAGGTTTGGATGCATGGTGCTGAAGTTGTTCTGAGTTAGCATCAAAGGCATCAGGGGTATTGGCCACATATTGTTCCGAGACATGCTCCTCAGCAGTGGGTACCAATGCTGTCTTGGCCAGTTTGGAGCTATCAGGATTATCCTTGGACGTTCCTCCTTGATTTTTAGTAGTACTTTGTGTATCAAGGGAAGAGGTGTGAATGCATATGCTGTTAGGCCTTTCCAGCTGAAGGAGAGCGAGTCCACTTTCCATGCTAGTGGGTGGAATGTCCTTGTGCAGAATTTTTTGAGCTGGTGATTGAGAGGTGATGCGAATAGATCTATCTGAGGCATTCCCCATTTCTTTGAGATGGTCTTGAAGATATCCGGGTGCAGCTGCCATTCGTGGGCATCCGATGTGGTCCTGCTTAACATATCTGCTAGAGAGTTTTCTTTTCCTGGCACAAATATTGCCTGTAACTGAATGTTGTAGCTGAGTGCCAGGGTCCACAGCTCCAAAGTCATTCTGCATAGGGGGTAAGAATGAGTGCCTCCCTGTTTGTTGATGTACCACATGACTGTGGTGTTGTCTGTCCTTATCATCAAGTGGTCCTCCTTGAGAAATGGTCTGAACTTTTGGATTGCCAGTTTTACTGCCAGCATTTCTTTTAGGTTGATGTGCAGGTGAAGTTGGTCCTGTGTCCACAATCCTTGCGCATTTGTCCAGCATATGCGCCCATCCTAGGTCTGAAGCATCTGTTGTGATGGTCTGGCTTGCTTGACCCTTGCGAAAGGGCAGGCCTGGGTTTGACTGGCATGCCTGAGCCCACCATAGGAACTCCTGTTTTAAGCATGGTATTAGTGGGATTTCCGTTTCTAGGCTGTGTCTGTGTTGGGACCATAAATTCTTTAGGTACCACTGTAGTTTTCTCATATGTAGTCTGGCAAATGGAACCAAGATTATGCATGATGCCATGAAACCCAAGGCCTGCAGTACCTTTCTTGCTGTTAACTTGTTCAGTTTTGTTAGTGCCAAGAAGTAAAGAGGGAGTTCTTTTGTTTTCTGTAGTTAGGAATGGCATTTGTCTTACTGTGTCCAATTCCGCTCCCAGGAAAGTCCTTGTCTGGGATGGTATCAGTCTTGACTTTTGTAAATTGACTGTGTATCCCAGTGCTTGAAGCAAGTAAATGACCCTTTGTAAATCTGTTGTCAGCTTGCTTTTGTTGTCTCCTTGTATCAGGCAGTCGTCCAGGTATGGATAAATTTGAATTCCCTGTAGTCTGCAATGGGCGATTACTGATGCCAGGCATTTTGTGAATACTCTGGGCAGTAGATAAGCCAAAGGGCAACGCTGAGAATTGATAGTGCTCTGATCCTGCAAGAAATCTGAGGTATCTTCTGCAGATTGGTCGAATGGGGACGTGCAGGTATGCCTCCTTGAGATCTAGAGTTACCAGCCAACACTCCTTGCCCAGCATGGGAAGAAGTTGCTGTAGGGTCAGCATTTTGAATTTTGGGACAATGATGTAAGTATTCAGGGTGGACAGGTCTAGAATTGGTCTCCAACTTTTTTCCTTTCTTGGAACTAGGAATAGTCTGGAGTAGAACCCCTTTCCTTGCTCTGCTGTTGGCACTTTCTCCACAGCTCTCATGTTTGCTAACTCCATTATCTGTTGTAGAGCCTCTGTCTTTTGATTTGGAGGTAGATTTGGCATTCCTCTTCTGTTTGGTAAAGTGTGGAAGTGGAACCGGTAACCTTGATCTATGGTTCGTAAAATCCACTTGTCCTTTGTTATGTGGTGCCAGTTTTTTGAAAATAAGGTTAGCTTTCCGCCTAGAGGAGCTGCTATTTGTTCCCTGGTAGGCGGGTTTAGGATTAAGTCACTGTGGCTGTGTTGTTGTAGTGGCAGGTGTTGAGTCTGTGCCTCTGTTGTTACCTTGCCACTGTCGTCCTCTGTAGGCACCTCCTCTGGATTGGTTTCTGCCTCTGGAACGTCTATTCCTGCCCCTTTGAGGTCTTGTGGAGTCAGGAAAGGACCAATTTTGGCAGGCCAGTTCCTGCTAAACCTTGGGGTTGAACCTGCAAGAAATCTTTAACTGTCTGGACTGATTTTGCCTTTTCTTCCATTTTCTTCATAACCTGCTGGGCAGGTGTACCAAACAAACTTGTTTTATCCATAGGAGCATCTAGCAATTTAGATTTAACATGATCCGGTAAAGCTTGCTCCTTTAGCCATGCATGCCTTCTAATTACAGTGCCAGTCATGGCTGATCTAAATGAAGCCTCCAGTGCATCATAGCCACATTTTAAAGAGTGGTTACTAACTTGCTGTATGTTATTTACCATTTCTAATACATATTTCTTATCAAGAGATTCATCAGTGGTTAGCTTTTTAGTTAACTGATCAAGCATAAACTCTTGTATCATGTGAAACTGACAGTTTAAAGCTCTAGCTGAGAGAGTGGCTGAAGTGTAAACCTTTTTACCCCATCTGTCTAATGACCTTGCTTCCCTTTCAGAAGGAACAGGGTTTTTAGCTATGGTCGCGGCTACTGCCTTGGGACCCTGGGAAATAGTTTCGGGGTCTGCAAGAGGGGCCTTGTAAAGGTGGTGATGAGTATCTGGCACCCTGTAAAATCTGTCTGGTTTGGCAGGGGCTGGGGGTAAAGAATCTGGAGCGGAGCAGACATCATTGAAAGCATCATCCACCACAGAGAGAACAGGAGGTATAGCTAAGGGCCTGTGCTGTGGAAGGTGCAAAAAGGTCCTAAGTCTTTTCCTGGAGTCTGAAAAATCCTGTTGCTGCCATTGGAACTGTTCTCGTATGGCATGCAAGCTTTCCCCAAAGGAGAATTCTTCTGGTGGGGAAGCAGCTGGAATGGATTCTTCAGCATCAGAATCTTCAAAATTGGAGAAAGGAGCCTCTGGCTGGTCAGTTATGTCTGATTCATCAGCAGAATCATCAGAGGACACTGGCTCATGGGGCTCTGCCCTAGGTCTCTTCTCTGGGGGCTGAGAGGCCCTTGTCTGGGTGAGATTGAGATCCTCTAATTAATGAAATTAAATCTTCTGCCAAAGTAAGCATTTGAGAACTGGAAGAGGGCCTGGTTGAGGGGGGTTTAACAGGCACTGTTTTAGTAGTCTTGGCTGCTTTAGCCCTGGCGAAGGCCTTAATGGACATGGCTGCTGGAGGCCTAGCAGCACCACGTGCTGGGGTAGAGACATCCAAGGGAATGGTGTCTGATAAGTCAGTGGTAAGCACCGTAGTGGGTAAAATTTCTGAGGCCGATTCAAGAGTGTTAGCAGGGACCTCAGTTGTAGAGGTAGATTCAGCTGTATTTTGATCAGTTTTCTCGGTTTCGGCCGAAACCGAGACACTCGCGGTTTGCTTAACCATGGTTTCGGCCGAAACCGCGGACCGCGAGTGTCTGTCTTTCTTTGCGTTTTTTGGCAGAATGCGTAGTCGGAGGATCCGACGGCATAATGTACGCAAAATCAGAACCGAAAAACTGTTCTGCAAACTCCGACCGACGCCTAAGCGTTCGTCGGTTGAAAGAAGCACAGGACGAACAGGCTGCTACGTCGTGGGCTGGGCCTAAGCAAGGCAGGCAGTAAGAGTGGAAATCTTTATGAGGTATTTGTTTCCCACAGGTTAAACAATTATTAACTTTTTCTGACATCGGCTGAGGCAAGAAAGAGTCCCCAACGGGGTACTTAGCTTTAGAAGTCTTCGAAGTAGTATTCGGTAGAAGTAATCTCTGGATCCGACCGACCGGCACTTGCGAACAGCTTCTGCTTCGGGCGCCACGCGGCAAGAAAGACTGAAGAAAATGGCGTCGGCTGATGCTTTTATACCCGAAGACCAACAGAGATGACGTCGGGTGAAGTGCGACATCAGCCGAAGCCGGACCCGGACTTTGGAATCCGGCCGACTGAAGGGCTGCCTGACGACCGGACAACCCTGTTGTTATGACTGCAGATGCATCCATGAAGGACATCCACATATAGTGATCCATGAAAAGAAGGCAAAAGTAGCACTGATCTTGCTGCACCCAATGACTACAGTTGTCCTGTGTACAGAGAGACACAAAGTCATAAAATATCAGGATTTGCAGGCAGAAATGAAAGCAATGTGGAAGAAAGATACCCAGACTGTTCCAGTAGTAGTAGGACAAACTAATCTTATTAAAAAATCTACAGTCGTATTTAGATGTTACTGAT
Source organism: Protopterus annectens (assembly GCF_019279795.1). Classification (NCBI taxonomy): domain Eukaryota; kingdom Metazoa; phylum Chordata; order Ceratodontiformes; family Protopteridae; genus Protopterus; species Protopterus annectens. Next base: position 341,337,062 of record NC_056740.1, on the reverse strand, counting down.
ATAACTCAATTCAGTGTGTGATCACTAAAGTGTGGTTACTGTGTTGTGGATTTAAAGATTGAGACAGTGTTATTTTAGAAAATTCTCCCTTTCCCGTGATATAGTGATCTGGGAGTTCGCCCATACTAAGCAGCTAATGTGTGGAGGTGCAGGAGCAAAGTCACAATGTAAAAAGTTTTTTTTTTTTTTTTTTTAACTGATTTCTGATTTTTGTACATGTCAGTGTGTTTGGAAATCTCTCTCCTTTGTGACAGCACTTATTGTTGATCACATATTTTTCTCTTATGGCAACCCTTTTTTTGTTTTTCTCTGTTTACCAAATGTACCATACAAATGGAAACATGACTTAGGGACTTAAGGTAATGAGAAACAAATGAGCCATACCCTTTTGAGAAGACCTGACTTCTTCACCATATACACATTGTGTAACTTTGAGCAAATCACTTTGCAAGAGCAGTGTTCCACGGTCAAATATTTTAAGAAGCGCTTGGGTTTCGGTGTGAGGTATCTCATTAAAATAACAAATGGAAAGCAAAATAAAAATACAGTTGTCAAAGTACTCACTATGCTAGTAGCTGAGGCACAGAGAAACTTGTGCAGCAGCACCATGAACTATGGATATGGATTTTCAGTTACCCTTACCCATTCTGGTACAGCATGTTAAATAATCAGGAAAATTCTAAACTAAATAGAGCCAATATTGTACCACTGACTTCTATCAAAAAAGGAAAATCGTAAGCAATTATCTTACTCAAAAAATGTGCAACTCCTTAGCAACTGGAGTTAACTACACAGACACCAGACAGTGAGACACCATATTATACTACCCTCAGCATATGTAATTACACTACACTTACTAAAGATTTCAGTGTATCAATTCCAAATGTGCAGACATGTGTGTATAAAGTAGACAGTTTGCCCAATTTACTTCATATAATATAATTCAGTCTAAATTTGAATATGCATTCCTTTCTACAGTGCTGTACAGAATTAAACTCTAGCATTACTCATCATCATCACTTTCGGATTATACAGACTCAGATAACCATTTGTAACTCATAGGCACAGGCCAGATGCGCTTTGTTAATTTCAGACCTAACCCACATTGAAAAAGTTCAACATCTAGGATGGCGCAATGGTGTAGCGGTAATGTTGTCGCCTCACAGCAAGAGATTCTCTGGTTTGATTCTCAGCTAGGGTGCCCTCTCTGTGCAGAGTCTGCATGTACTCCCTGTGTTCCTGTGGGTTTTCTCTGGGTACTCCAGTTTCCTCCCATGTTCCTCCCATGATACAAAGACACACATCTGGAGTATTTCTCCCCGGGCCTCCACTGAAAATTGGCTTTGCTCCAAGTTGGACTTTCCCGATAAACAAATGTTAAAGAAATAAATCTAAACGTATTACCTATTTCAATATGTTTCGATTATACAAATGTGTATTTGACCACTTCAGTGTGAACCACTATAAGCGGTGGGAGTTTCAGCTGCTACACATCTTTCCACATTAAACTTTGTAGAAGCTAATACCTCCAAGGGCTCGCTCCCCCACTGGTAATGTTAACATACTGACCATGCTAACCATGTACAACTGATGCATTTTACACTGTTACTGTGGATTAGCGATGCTTTTACTGTTACATGTATCGAGTATACAACAAACAAAAATGTGCATATTCTGATAGCATACAACAAACAGCAATGTGCATATTCTGATTTCAGCATACAGCAAACAACAATGTGCATATTCTGACATCAGTTTTACATGCTGTAATTGCCTAATTGGCCCAGGCCATAACTGAAAAAGGTCCTTGGACCACTTCACTTACCATATTAACAAATGAAAACTAACAGTCTAAAGCTGAGGCAGGCCAAAGAGGAAGTCATGCTAGAAATTACACTGCTAGTGACCCTCTCCTCTAAAGGCAGTAGAGGTATCTGTGTGTGTGTAAATTTTGAGTAGAAAACCACTGCAGTCATATTCCTTAGTCCAAGGATTTGCTGGAAGGCAGGATGTCCAACTCTCAGTCTAATCTTTAACACTTTCTTTAGACATCCCAGACAGTGCACCTTTACTCCAACCAAAGCTGAGTACATATTCGGTAAAACAGAGACACCCGCGCAATATCCTCAAAGTTCTTTCTGATGGAAAAGATGATCAAGTGCATACACTTCCAACTACCTTGGTCTGTCAAGTTTGCAATAGTTTGCACATTAAAGAGGTAGGATAGTTATTTGGTTGGAATCTGGCATCACTGTAATCCCTCACAAACGACTAAATTGTAACAATTTACATACAGAGAACACGCGTTCATAGGTACTTACTAGGCTAGTGATCAGTGAGGATCTTTAGAAGCCTAGCACTGCATTCCCATGAACATTTTTAGCCCTCATTTAGGTACAAATAATCAAGACCCAGGCAGAACATTTGCATGTTACCCCTGTCCATAGGGGACACAGGTGTTGACTACGAGTACATTTGCAGTTTTCCATCCATCATTTGATTAGAGTAAGGTAAATACTTTCTTTTATGTGGAGAGGAAAACTTTTCCAAAAGTGTGGCATTCTCTGTGATAAATATCTATTCCTGCTAACATTTTCTATTTAAGTTGTAAAAGAGATAAAGACCTACTGAGCAGGTATTTATGCCACCATTGGACTTGTGAATATGCAACAGGTCTAAGGACAGAGTCTGTTTAGGCTCTGTACGCAAGCAGAGATCACGCTAAGCAACTTGTGAGGATACCAAGAAGGACAAGGCTGTGAGGTGGTCAGTGTAGTTTTTATGATTTAGGCCACTAGATTTTCTTGGTGCTGGCCAAATCACACTTCAGTTGCGATTTCCTGCTGGAAATCGTACATAATCCCATGTACCTGGGGGCTGGTAGGTGGAAACCTATACTGCACACATACACGCAACTGTGCTATGTTCACTGCAAGTTTCACCTCGGCAGTTACACTCCTTACCACGGGGTGAGTAAGAGAGTCTATGGAGGAATACTGATAAAGGGTGTCAGATTAAAATAACCCTTGCAATATGGCAAGAACTACGCCCACGTTACAACATCTGTAGAAAATGTGGACCAAGGTTCAGGGCACTGCCTCTTAAATTTCTTGGGCTGAAATATTCTTAGTCTGCAATGGCATCCATCAGTCTGTTGGAATGCTCTCTGACCACAACTTCCAGCTTTTTGTTAGTAGACTCACAGCAGGACAGCCTGCTAAACATTTGAACAAAGTTTGCTTTGAGCCCAGAAGGCCTTTTGTTTCTAGTGGAATAAAGACAAATAATTTGTCTCTCTACCTGAAGTCCTTGGTCCACATAATCTAAGCTGCTACTGAGTTACCCCTGCAAGGGTGGCTTTGGGTTGGAAGGTTGGAATAATGGTTACAGTGCTTACCTTACTGACACAAGGTGCAAGGTTTTATTCTCAAATGGGGTAACTGACTAGGATTAAATTGACTTCTCTTCTGACCTGTGGCTTTAGAAAGAAATGAAGTTAATAAATATGATAAAGACTCACCTCTGACACCACCTGAGGAATAACTTTTTTCTTAGACTGAATTGATCTTTGTGGCAGATCAGATAAGTTTTGTTGTACAAAATCCTGAAGTTTTGACACCAGTGACTGATGCAACTACAAGAACTTGTTTTCCAAGGTAAGAGCCCAAGAGGCATAGAAGCACTGGGATCAAAGAGAGGCAGCATTAGTTGCTGCAATGCAAAATTTAAGTCCATATTAACTTGTTTCATCAGTGGTTTATGTGGAGGACTTCCCTTCAGAAACTGCTTAACCAAACTACATGAGAACAAGAGGGGGGTTACAGTTTAATAGGCAAGCATGCTCAAATAGTTGATAAGTGCACCTTGGAGATATAGGATAAGTCTTTAACTGGTATTTCAGCTAGGTACCGAAACATTTTCTTTTGAACAGTGCTTCAGTGTGATCTCCCTGCTACAAAATTCAGATCATATTTTTCAATTTAGCCACGTATAATTTTCTAGCATTTGTGTTCTGGCACTGTATAAGGTTAAGTTACAAGTCAAGGGTCCTCCCTGGAAGAGATTTCAGACTTGCCAATTTGAAATTTCATGAGTTCATTTTTTTAAAGAAACTCACTGAAGTTGTGATTTCTGTGGGGGAGCAGCAGTGATATATTGTGGTGGTTTTGCTTTTCACTGCAGTTAAGCAACAGTAGATTCAGTACATTTAAGTAAGGAGGATGTGACGGCTGTGGCTACTGTGACAATATGAGGCATTACCAGCTATGCCAGAAGTAGGGAAGTGGATGTATAACATATGCCAGCACAGCTGGAATTTTGTAAAGAATTATATGTCATTTGTATATCAAGCTTATTTGTACAGATGCTTGTGTTGCAAATTGTACCAAAAGTGTGTTAAAAATGTACCAACAGTGTGCCCTGCTGGACAGAAAAAGAAATATACATGCATTATTGTAACTGTTTAAATGTATATATTGCAACAGAGGATAGTGGAAGAGAAGAGGTTAATCTCAAGCCACTGGACTTTGCAAAATAGTCAGAAATTACATTTCTAAATTCAGTCCATAAAGATTGTATCTTATAGCTCTCAATGCAACCAGAGGAAAAATGTCTGTACTAGGAAATTTACTGCATTGTTATAGGGGTGAACTAATTGTTACTCTGGAAGGGTGGAGGTTTGAATTTGCTTTATGACTTCCAGAAGCTGCAGCAGATCTTAGCAAGGCTTTGTATGTGTGTATTATTGACACACAGGTGTTACATCTTGGCAATTTCTTGCAATTGGGGGGGGGGGGGGTTGCATGGGAACTAGAAGTCAGATGACCAGATATATGTGATGTCATTCGGTAATCCACCACTAAAAATAATGTTTAATACTAGGTGAGACTGAAGTCTCAGAGCACTCTGCTTTTGTAACTTGACAAAGGAGGATCTCTCACCTTCAACTTGCCTTGCTCTAGTAAGTAACCAGGGAATAAGAATTATTTAGATCAGTCAGGAAAATATAGTGAGATTAGTTAAGTATCGTTTTTCTGTAACTGTGAGAACCTGTCCACCTGTGTTATTTTTAATATTTCCTGTGATTGAAAAACTCTGGTGTTTACTGTAAACAGATACTTAGTATTTTCATGTTATTATATTACTTATTAAATATATTTAAATGTTTCATTGTGGCTGGTCCTTTACAGAATATTTTAACCTTTGAGAGTACTTATATTGGTGACACTGTGGCCACTCCTGAAAACCTGGTCATTTGGTCAACATTACCATTGGTATTAATATTAATTTCACTTGGAATAATTGGGTACCCTTGCAACAGCTTTAGAGTAGCTGGCTTTGGGGTGTCTGGTGGCAGTGTAACTACCTTATAGTCTAGGCAAAAGGAGCTGTGTGTGTGTGTGTGTGTGTGTGTGTGTGTGTGTGTGTGTGTGAAAATCAAATCTCAAAGTGTGTGTGTGTTAGCTTCTTGGAGCAGGGACACAAAGTACTGGTTTCACAGAGAGAGTGGTGAGGAACTTGGCTTGGGCACTCAACTGAGGTTTGAACTCTATAGGTGTGCCAGTGGGGAGTCTTACTGGTGACTAAACCCAGACCTCGGACTGAGTGTGTTTCCTGTGTGCTCTTAACGGAAATTGCGGTTGATGCAGAGCACTGCATCTGGAAATACTGGGTGTATCCCTTTTTGTTACAAATGAACGTCACTCCCCATTGTCAGTGGCGAGGATTCAAGCTTCTTGATTACTGGCCCAGAGCGGGGACATCACAGCTACTTTAGCCTGTATAACTAAAAAAAATGTTGTGGAAGCTTTGTGCACTTGTAGGGCATGAGCCATCTTTACTGAGAATCTGAACATAAACGGAATCAGACTGAAAGGATCCATGCTAACAATCTTAAAGGTCTTTTAGGTTTTGGTGAGACAGCTTACTTCCATATTGTGTTATAGGCATGATGTTCTGCAGAAGAAACAGACTCCTGTCTAGCCATCTGGACCAATGTGGAAAATCAAGTTTGAGTGGTCAGAAGGGGTAATCAGATGAGGCCTGTCCCTTCTGACCTTGCCTTCTGCAGCCACCCTTGGAATGATGGAATCAGTGGTGGAAACAGTAAGCCTCTCCACTTCCATATCATGCTGAATACATCCATGACTTATGTGCTGTTACTTTGGAACTTGTAACAAAGTGAGGAGCTGGCACTTATCTTCTGAGATGAATATATCCATTAAGAAGACCCATAATATTTCCAAAATATTCAAGGGGATTTGAGGACCCAGCTTCCATGCATAGTTGCTAACAAAGGACCTGCTTAATCTGACCATCAGTACATTCTGTCCTGAAGACATATGCCTAAAAGGCGACTCTCTCACACTACTGTAAACTCGTACCGGTATATGTTCACATATAGAAAGAAAAATAAAGTGAATGGCTACTAGTCAAACATAATACAGTGAATGGCTACTAACTGAACATTAAACAGCGAAAGTTTAATGTTCCAAAAGTATGTAACAAAAAATAAATTAATCAAATGGCCGTAGCTGCCCAGCAACCAGAAAGTACCTTGATGCATAAGGTAAGCAAAGGAAACCTTTTAAATGTGCCCTATTCCCCACTATAGTGCAATTTTTGAGTTGGTATCTATAGTAAGGAGGTGGGGGGGGTACAGCCCCACACCTTGGTTGGTTAGGTTTGCAATGTTGTACAACTATGGCCATTAGACACATTAGTTTTCGTTACGCATTTTCAGAACATTAAAACATTTGCTGTTTAACATTACATCAGTAGCCACTTGCTGTATTTCTTTTCGATACGTGAACAAGGGCCCAACTCAAACAGCTGGTATTACTGAGTCAATCCTTGCTTTCTGATGTACCACATCACCATGATATTGTCTGTAACCACCCTCAGATGGTTTCATTTGAACTTGCATAGGAAGGCTGTGAGGCTAACAGAGCCATCAGGTCCTTCACATTTATGTGCTTCCTTTAAGCGGTTCTTTTCAACAATAACAACTAACCCTGACTAGAGTATCTCTCACTGTTAGTCTTGGATAACACCATTTACACCTCTCTTCCTGCCACTTTAAGGCCACTACCTTCTAAGCTTCTGACTTATTGTACCTAGGAACAACAGAATTGGGCATCTTACTGTCTTATGTACAAGTTATTACCCTTCAACAAATTCTTCCAATCCTATTATTAAGTAGTCTGTTCTCCTGTTCCTGCTTATTACTTTGCTTTGGATATCTACCACATACTTCTAAATCCTTTTTCTTCTCACAGTGAGAAAAAAAAATTCTATCATGTATGTTAAGTTACCATGGAACACCTGTTATTGTCTTACAAGTTTCCTGTAATTTATGTTTAATGTTCTGTTTGTGCATGCCTTTTATGTGGAGCTTTTCTCCCCAGGCCTCTACTGAAAATGGATATATATCCAGCTAGACTAGCCCAGTCAACAAATGTAAAATAAAAAATAAATAAAATAATAAGGTGAGTTTTCATGCCACGTACAAACATGTCCACTGCAAGAGTTTGCTTCAGAGTAAGAGGTGACATCTAGCACCCACAGTTAGAGCCCAACTGAGCAGCTCATCTGAGAAGCTCCAAATCCAGTGAAACAACATATGGCTATGCTGCAGTCAGATACTCCTCAGGTACCAATGACCTTTCTTCAAATGCAACCTAGTCAAGGTAGACTCCAACATGTGGGTAAGGCTCTTACGCTTGGCCTAGCTTGCATGCCCTGGGCCTTTGTTAGGTGCAGAAGAGGAAGGAAGAGATCACAACTTTTTATTTGGGAAGAAAAAATAAGCTTCTTCAGGATCAAAAAGGGACCACTCAAGAAAAACTTTGTCTCTTAGAATTGATTTGGGTATTTTGGGAGTGAGCTTCAGGTTGGTGAGAGTGGACATCCTGATTAAGATTGCCTTTTATATTTCTAGGGCAAGGATTCTAGGATGAAACAATTGTCTAGATATGGGCAAATATGCATCCTTTTTGTTTAAAGTGAGCACTGGCACTAGACATTTGATGGAAATCCTGCAAGCATTAGTCTTTCCAACAAGAAAACGGGTGAACTAGAAAATGATTGGTATAGGTTGGGGCATCAGGTCCAGAGTGGTCAGCAGGGTACACTTAAATTAGAAGGGAAAGGCACATTGCAATGTTAGTATTTTAGGAGGGGAGTGCTTTTACATCCAGGGATTTGAAATTGGTTCAGACAGGACAAGTATCAAGTTCCACAGGCTGTCCTCCTTTTGGATTAAGAGCAATCAAGTGTCAGACATCAAAGATTGTTGCACACTGATCAACAGCTTAATTTCAGCACTCCAACTGTGAAAACAAACTGAGAAAAAGGAATGCCATTGGAACGTGGGGTAAATTTCAGTTACTGACTAGTAAGTACACTGCCTGGATGCCAGCAAAGAAATCTGAAAACCTGAAATAAATCAACCAGAAAAGGTCATGAGAAAACACTATCTGGCATGGATCCTGCAACTGATCAACAAAAAGCAGTTCAAGCTTCAGCTTTGGTTCATGAAATGATGTCCAGTAATTTTGAGGAAAAAATAAAACAAGTATACAGAAACATGACTAAAATAAAACACTGAAGGAAGATATACTACAAATAAACAAAAGGCTAAAAAAATAAGTTTTAACTAGCTATTCAAATGAACTGAACACTACAAAGGTTACAGGCTGAAATGAAGAAAGCAGGATTCTCAAGAAGAGCTGTTTCAAAAAATACTAGAGTTAGGAGACTGAGGGACCAGAGAAAAACCTTAGATTTTCTGTTGTACCACAGAAACTAGAAGTAACAGACTGTATTAAATTTTAGGAAAGCACAAATAAGCATCTGGACTGGTGTTTAACAGCAGAATTTGTTAACTGAAAGGGCACAAAGTGTATTCTCCAAACCTGACCATGAGAATGCAGTTAATATCTATATTAGTAAAGGTACAATCATTCCAGCAGAAATGACTGATCCTCATAAAACCATGACAGAAGGGAAAAGCATTACAAATTGGAGACAACAGTGTGTTTGTAGAAAGTGAGAGAAGAGAAGCAAATTTATCCCAGCTATCAGAGAATGTCAACAGGCAGGTGTGACATTCAAGCTGTCTTCAGAGCAATTTTCTTTTTCCTGGATAATCAAAGTGGTTTCCTGATGCATAGCAGGTTAAGGAGGAAATAAAGTTTATCCAACAAAAAGTGAGCCGGCATGCAGAAGGGGACTCTGCTTTTCATTCTTCTAACAGTAAGGTTCATAGAGAGACTTTGCCAGTGAAATCTTTTCCAATGTTCTAAAGGAAAATATGCTTGTGACACAGGAAAAAAGCACAGGAGTTGATTAGAAGAATCTGGTGTACCTTGGACTTGAACCAGAGTCTAGGGTTGGGAGATGGAGATGGGCAGAAAGAAGAACAGCAACACTGAATTAGTGAATAAATGGGAGGACTATAAAGCATCAATCACATTTGTGGAATATAGTTGTGCCAGAAAAAGTGGCTGAAAAGACTGGACTTTTGCTGACTTTGTTAAACTTGTGGGTGGAAAGCACTCACCCAACTTTATGGCATTAATATTTAAAAGGATACTAAAAAGGGGAAAGGTAACTAAGTAAACAATTTTTTATTTGTATAAAACATTTCATGATATAAACTGCATGTTATATATACTAAAGCAGTTTTCGGCAGTGTGCAGTCAGGGGTATTTTAAATTTGGTGGTGGTGAGTCTTCAGTGACTGTTGTATGTCTTAATATTAAACAAATACACTTTTTAGTTGTAAGAAATACAGGCTTACAGTATAACAAGAGAAGGGAGACTTGAGAAAAGCAAGTTTAATGTTAAAATGATGTGATCTTGGACTGCTGGGGTGGAGTGTAAAAGTGCACTGATTATATATGTAGACATAAGATATATATATATATATATATATATATATATATATATATATATATATATATTTTTTTTTTTTTTTTTTTACAGGGTAAGTGTCTACATTCATGCCTTTGGTTTAAGCTATAAACAAGTGTTTATAAGCAAGCAGGCTTTAAAAATAAGACGTTAAAACTTGTGAAAATTTAAAATGATGGTAAGCTTGCTTTTTTCCACATTAACAAATGTTCAGTGGAACTCAAATCATCTGCAGCTGAAGGCAGATGTACATTCTGCTCTAAGTGAAATTTACAAAGATTAATTACTGAGCACTTTTCCATGGAGATGAACTGTCTGCAGGTGCAAGCAATTAATCTTGGGAGTTCTGAGCATTCTTTGCTGACGGCAAAGAAAAACTTAAAGGTACAATGGTAAACAGTTCAGTGTAAAATAAAGTTTGAAATTATAGGAAATGAATAAGATTGCAGCCTCCCTAGCAGCCTTAATCCTTTAAATAAAACTAAATTCTATACAATTTCATTAAATGCATTAAAGGTAGCCACTGCACTTTTTCTTAAGGTTAAGTTAATGTGAAAACATCTGGGGAGGAAATAGAGATAAAACAGACAGGAATCAGTGTACTGGGAACACAGGCTATAGCATGTGGTTCAGCATGATAATTTTAGGTTAGGCAATGCCTATGGTTGCGGCTGTTGATTTGGGGAAATTGTTCCAATCTACAGGGCTAAACCTTACTTCTTTGAAGATGCACATAGTTTTGAGATGATTGCTCTACATTAATAGGGGATGGGGTGTTATGAATTTTTTGTTTGAGGGTTTCATTGAAACAATAGGTTTTGAAATTGTGACAGGTTTAAATGGAGATGAGAAGACAACAGTACAATACACTAACTTGCCAAATACAACTGTGTGCATGTAACACAAAAGTTGTAAAAGTACATGCAAAAAAACTGTCATGTGTAATAGGTGGGAACAATATATTTTTTCATTATGTCTTAGCTATCCATAATATCTTGGAATGTAAATGGCCTTACAAGTATAAAGAAAAAAGAAAGAGTACTGAATTATATTAAGAAATGCAGAGTGTAAACAGCAATGTTGCTGGACACATTTGGAAAGAAATGAACATGTGCATTTAACAAATAAAGGGTTTTAGGATGGATATTAAGCAGAATAATCAGCAACAAGGAAAATGGGAGTAATTACACTAATTGCTAGAGGGGCTCCAATAGTGATAGAAAAAGGTAAAAAAGACAATAATGGTAGCTTTTTTGGTAGTAAGGGGCTACTGGTAATGGAGGAAGATTACTCTGATCTATATTTATATTCCACCAAAAACTGCTATTATGGAGCTTAAGAAAATTTTGGGAGAAATAAGCTGTTAGCAGGGAGTATTACTTATACATGGGGAATGGAACTTAATTTACAATTGTGGGGATGTAGCGGCGGGCCTAGAAGGGAAAATATAACAAAAGAGGGTAGACTTCTGAAGAAATTTATGAAAACATTTGGTATGGATGATGTGAATTCAGGGGTCTATATGTTCAGCCATCAAATGAATTTCAGTTGAATGGCTAAACATCAAACCACATGCATCAAAAGTTCATTTACCAAACATTCATTTCAGTGAATGAGTGAGATGGGGAAAGTAACTAGCTGTCCAACGCTTCCCCATCTACCCTTTTTCCCACTGCACTGTGGTCTTGCAGTTGGTATATATAGTTGGGGGGTGAAGGCCCCCGCATTGGGGCATGTGGGGGGCAAAGCCCCCCACCTGGGTGGGTTTGAAATACTTTGTTGTGTGAGACTGGGAAGTGTTTAAGTACAGTTTTGTACCTACCATAAATGTAGATGTTCAAGTGTTCACCCTGTTGCAGTCATCACACTTGGGTTATCCTGCATCAGGCGGTCCCACAGTCGGCCTGAATTCCAAAGTCTTGGTCCGGCGTCGGATGCTGCCGCTTCTTCCCTGACGTCAGTGCGCCAGGGGTTTATAAGAGGCATCAGACGCCATTTTCTTCAGTTTTTCTTGCCCCAGATGTCAGGTGCCCCCAATAGGTAGGCAAAATATATATATATATATATATATATATATATATATATATATATATATATATATATGCTAGATAAAAATAAAAAAACCTTTAGGCACAAGCAAATACACCAGAGAGGTTGTATAGGATAGAGTGGTATAGGTAAGTTCAGCTAGTTCAGAAGGGATGGAGGGAGGGTAACCTGGACTGCAGCAGGGTGAACACTCGAACATCTACATTTATGGTAGGTACAAAACTGTACTATGTTCATCGTGTTACCCTGCTGCAGTCATCACACTTGGGTTGAATCCCAAAGCTAAGGATGGGAGGTGGAGTTAAACAGGGTTAGAAGAAGCTAGTAGGCCCTGCAAAACTGCAGTGGCAAAACCAGCTCTAGTCTTAGAATATAGAGGTAAGTGATCGTGTTTGGTGAAGGTGTGCACTGAACTCCAAGTTGCAGCTTCCAGAATATCCTTGGATGGCAATCCCCTGAGAAAGGCTGCTGATGTAGCTGTAGCCCTGGTGGAGTGGGACCTAATGTTAGCAGGTACCGGTTTCCCATGATGCGTGTAGCAGAAACATATGCACTGCCCTATCCATTTAGAAACAGCTTTTCCTTGTGATCCTGTAGCATAGGCTACAAAGAGCTGGTCAGTTTTTCTGAAAGCCTTAGTTTTATCCAAGTAGTAACGTAATTGCCTGTGAATGTCCAAAGAGTGCAGGAGTCTTTCTCCTTTGTTCTGGGGATTTGGGAAAAAGGTGGGCAAATGAATGGTTTGGTTTAGGGCCACACTGGATACCACCTTTGGCATAAAGGAAGGGTTAGTTCATAGAGAGACTCTGTCTTGATGAAAAATGAGGAAAGGCTCCACTGCCATTAGTGCCTGTAGCTCTGAGACTCTTCTAGCCGAGGTTATTGCTAGCAGCAGGGCAGTTTTCCATGAAAGAAATTTTAAATCAGCTGAAAAAGCTGGTTCAAAGGGCGGCAGTGTAAGCTTTTCCAGAACAAAGTTGAGATCCCAAGTAGGTGTTGGTGCTCTCCTTGGAGGTCTTATGTTCTTAGCCCCTCTGAGGTACTGTCTTAGGAGTGGATGTGAGAATAAAGGAGGATCTGTGGTGTAATGAGCTGAAATTGCTGAGGCGTGGATCTTAATAGATGAAAAGGAAAGTCCTTTGTGCAACATCTAAGTTAAATATTGTAGAATCTGAGGAATGTTTGGATCAAGGGGAATTTGGCCTTTAGCCTGGTTCCAGGCATAAAATCTTGTCCATTTGTCTGAATACGTTTTCCTGGTGCTGGGCCTCCTGGCCTCCAGAATGACATCCATAACAGCTTTGGATAGAGGTGTTAGCTGGTTGTTTAGGTAATTTGCCATGCAGCCAGGTTTAAAGTCTTGAGCTGGCTGTGTAGAACCTGATTGTCTCGCTGGGTGAGCAGGTGAGGAATTTGTGGTAAAATCCATGGTGGGCCGTGGGCCATGGTCCTTAGAATTGGATACCAATGCTGGCGTGGCCAGTCTGGTGCAATGAGTATAATTTGTGGCCTCTCTAATCTGACTTTCAGCAGTACCTTTGCTAGAAGAGGCAGTGGATGAAAGGCATACACTGTTAATGTTTTCCAACTGAATGAGAGGGCGTCCACTTTCCAAGCTTGTGGATGGAATGTCCCTGTGCAAAACTTTTGAAGTTGGTACTTTTGGGGGCTTGAAAACAGATCTGTGTGTGGGCATCCCCATTTTTGAGCTATCACTGCAAATACTTGTGGATCTAGTTTCCACTCGTGTGGATCCATGATGTTTCTGCTTAGGTCGTCTGCCAATGTGTTTTTCTTTCCTGGCAGGAATTGTGCTTGTAATTGAACCTGGTAAGACAGTGCAGTGTTCCACAAGGTCATTGCTTGCCTGCATAGAGGGTAGGAATGTGTGCCCCCTTGCTTATTTATGTACCACATTACTGTGGTATTGTCCGTCTTTATTATTAGTTGTCCTGGGTGTAAGAGGTCCTTGAAAGATGTTAGGGCATTCTGTACTGCTAGCATTTCTTTTTGATTGATACGCAGATGCCTCTGATCTGTAGTCCATTTGCCCTGAATGCACTGTCCTGCCATGTGTGCTCCCCAGGCATAGTCCGATGCATCTGTTGTCATAGTTTACCTGGCTGTGGGTAAGGTGAAAGGCTGACCCTTGTTGAGGTGACATGCCTGTGCCCACCATAGAAACTCCTGTTGAAGGCAGGGAATGAGTGTTATCATTGCTTCCAAGCTGTGGCTGTGCTGAGTCCATACGCTTTTCAGGTACCATTGTAATTTCCTCATATGCAGTTTTGCAAATGGTATTAGTAGTATGCAAGATGCCATGAATCCCAAGGCCTGCAGAATTTTTCTTGCAGGGAGTTGGGTCTTTGTTGCCATTATTTTGAAATATTGAGTCAGCTGTTGTTGCTCGTCTGGCATGAGATAAGCCATCTGGGCTGTTGTATTCAAGCTGGCACCCAGGAATATTATGTTTTGTGAGGGCACTAGTTTTGATTTCTTTTCATTTACTGTGTACCCTAGGCAACTTAGAAGGTGTTTGACAAATGCCAGATGCTTTAAAAGAATGTCCTTGCTTTCTGCTTGAATAAGGCAGTCATCCAGGTATGGGTATATTTGAATTCCTCTTTGTCTGCAGTATGTAATTACTGGTGCCAGGCATTTTGTGAAGACCCTGGGTGCAGTAGATAAGCCAAAGGGCAGTGCAGAGAATTGATAATGCGTTGAACCTGCAATGAAGCGGAGGTATCTTCTGCAATTTTGTCTGATAGGGACATGCAGGTATGCCTCCTTGAGGTCCAACGTTACTAGCCAAGCATTCTTGCCCAGCATGGGAAGAAGCTACTGTAGTGTTAGCATCTTGAATTTTGGTACTTGCAGATAGGTGTTCAGAATTGAAAGATCCAGAATGGGTCTCCATGCTTTGTCCTTTCTTGGGACTAGAAAGAGTCTTGAGTAAAATCCTTGTCCTTGCTCCTGTGTAGGTACCTGTTGAATGGCTCTCATGTCCATGAGAGCTGTAATTTGTTTTTGTGCCTCTGCCCATTGATTTGGTGACAGGATTGGCATTCCTTATATCCTTGGTAAAGTGAAAGTGGAATCTGTATCCTTGAGAGATAATGTTTAGGACCCATTTGTCTTTTGTGATGATGTGCCAGTTGTCTGCAAAAAATGCAAATTTTCCTCCCAAGGGAGCTGCCAGGAGAGATTTGCTTGGTAGTTTGAGGACAGAGTCATCGTTTGTCTTCTGCTAGCTTGGGGCCTGTCTTCTCCTCCTTTCTGGGTAGCAGTACCCCATTGGTGAGGTTTGTAAGGGCCTTGTGACTGACCTCTACCCCTTGGGCGTCTGTATTTGCCCCTCTGTGATCTGTCAGAAGCTGGAAAGGACCAGTTTTTTGTTGGCCAATTTCTGCTGAAACGAGGGGGTTGTACCTGCAAAAAATCCTTGACCGCCTGCATAGACTTTGCCTTATCCTCCATTTTCTTTAAAACCTCTTCTGCTTTGACACCAAATAATACATCCTGCTGTAAAGGTGCATCCAATAATTTTGCTTTAACATGATCAGGAAGGGTTTGTTCTTTTAACCAAGCATGTCTACGTATGACAGAGCCAGTAACAGCTGCTCTACAGGAAACTTCCAACGAATCAAATCTGCATTGTAAAGTATGTTTGCCCACCTGTTCAGCTGCATGCAACAGATCCTGCATTTCCTTGAATTCAGACTGTTCAGTATGTGTGCTCATTTTTTGTTTTAATTGAGACATTAGGAATTGCTGATATTTCAGCATGTGAAACTGACAATTTAATGCTCTCATAGCCAGAGTTGCTGAGGTGTATATTTTCTTTCCCCATCTATCTAGGGCTCTGGAATCCCTTTCAGTGGGCACAGGATTTTTAGCCATAGAAGCTTTAGCTCCCTGGGGAATTGTTTCTGGGTCAGCCACAGGGCTTTTATAAAGGAATTTGTGTGAGTCAGGTACTCTGTAGTATCTATCTGGTTTGGCTGGAGCAGGAGGTAGAGAGTCTGGATTTAAACTAGACTCCAAGTAAACATCATCCACAATATCTAAAACTGGAGGGATAGCAAGAGGTCTGTGCTGGGGTAGTAAAAGGAACTCTCGGAACCTTTTCTTAGAATCAGAGTAGTCCTGGCCTTCCCAGTGGAAATGTTTCCTCATGGTATGTAAAGTTTCCCAAAAGGAGTAGTCTTCAGGGGGAGATTCTGAGGGAATGGAGTCTTCAGCATCAGAGTCTTCACAAGGTGGAAAAGTGTAATCCTGTTCCTCAGAAGAATCTGAGGAAATTGAAACCTGGTCAGCGGAAGCATAATCCTCCTCTTGTCTTGGTCTTTTATCAGGATGGGGATGGGAACCCCTGATTAGGGTAATCAAATCTTCAGCCATCTTAAGCATCTGTTTCTTAGGCATGGGGCCTTGAACTGTAGACTGATGTACAGTCTTCTTAGGTTTTAAAGGTGTTTTAAGCTTAGCATAAGATTTAATGGTGAGTGTAGCCGGTCTGAAGACACCTTCTGCAATCGAAGGAGTTTCCACTGCACCGGTGTCTACTTCTTCTCCGGTGTCGAAGATGGCTGCGTCGGCCTAGTAGACTCCGCTTGAGAATCCACAGCTATCTGGGGTTCCAGTTCTGCAGTTGTCAGGGGCTGCGTAGGCGCCTCACTGAAAACCGGAGAACCGGCGACAGGCCCAGCAGAGGCCTCGGAGTCTGGCTTGTTCCTAGGCTGCCTGTCCTTATCCTTGCGTTTTTTATGTATGCCGGTCGTCGGCTGCTCCGACGGCATGATATAATTAAATTTCCTACCAAAGTAATGTTGTGTGAAGTCAAAATGGCGTTTGATAGTTTGTTTATTAAACCTAGCACAAAACCGACAACCTGTGACGTCGTGGTCTGGGCCTAGGCAAGGAATACAATAGGAATGGAAATCCTTATGAGGTATTTGCTTCTCACAAGAAATGCAATTGTTAACTTTTTCTGACATCGGACTGAGGCATGAAAAGGTTCCCCAACGGGGTACTTAGCTTTATTGAAGACTTCGGACTGAAATTCGAATCGTAAATCTCAGGTGTCGGCCAACCGGCACTGGCCTGCTTCTGCATTGGGCACCGCGCGGCAAGAAAGACTGAAGAAAATGGCGTCGGATGCCTCTTATATACCCCTGGCGCACTGACGTCAGGGAAGAAGTGACAGCATCCGACGCCGGACCAAGACTTTGGAATTCAGGCAGACTGCAGGACCGCCTGATGGCAGGATAACCCAAGTGTGATGACTGCAGCAGGGTAACACGATGAACATCTAGTTACTTATCCAGTCTCACTCATTCGCTGAGATGAACATTCGATAAGTGAACTTTCGATGCACAAGTTTCAGTGTTTAGTCATTGGATTGAATTTTCATTTGATGGCTGAAAATAGACCCTGAATTCAGTAGTAGGAGCTTGAACAGAATTTATATATTATTCACCAGCGTACAATAACTGGGCTAGACTAGATAAATTATACTTCACAGGAATATTTCCATTTAATGGAAAGTTCTGACACACATCCAATGACCATTTCAGATAATGCACCAATAAAAATCGAGATAAAAATGCAGGGTAATGAATTAAAAATGACACACTGGTGCTTTCCCACCTACTTGTTAAAAACAGAGGAATTTAAGGAATTGGTAGTGGGAAGTGACCATCTTCAGAAGTTATAGCTACCGAATAGGATAAAAATGAAAATAGCGTATACAAACAAGGTATTAATAAAAGAGAAAGACATGGTTAAGAATTAATGGGAGTTACTTAGAGGGGTTGACAAATGTTAAAGTGTTGCAGAATAAGGGGAATCCCACAGAAGAAGAGATGCAAATTCAGAGTGCTAAAGAGAAAATAAAGGAGTATCTGGATAATAGGCATGTATTAGATTGCAGTCAAGCAACCATTTTTATAGCAACTCCAGAGCACAAAAACCTTTAGCACAATTATTCAGGCAGCAGAAAGTAGAAAAGAGCTGCTGCCAAACTTAAGGAGCCTAACAAGAAAAATAACCAGAGTTCCTGTGCTATTTCAGAAATTTAATGAAGATTTGTTTAAAGCAGAGAAATGTGGACATCAGGAAGGAGCATTAATGGAAATATTTACGGAAAACTTAAGTATGCCAAGGTTAGAGGTAGATGAGGCTCAACAAGTAACACTTGAAACAGGATGAGATAAAAACGGTGATGAATAACTCAATCTTCAGGAACGTCTTAAGGAACAGATCGTATTCCTGTGGAAGTCTGGAAGTTGGGAGGGAAGAAAGTGACAAAGATCGGGAAGATTTTGTTTAACAGTATTTCAAAAGGAGAGGAAACACCAACATCTACTGGCTGTATTACCTAAGGAAGGTAAAGACTCGTCAGACCCATTTCAATTGTAAACCACGATTAAAAAGTGTTTATGTCCATACTAGCTAAAAGAATGGCAAAGGTGCTGCCAAAATCGATAACTATGGATCAGTGTGGTCTTGTGGAGGGGAGGCAAACATTTGACAAGATTAATACAGCAGGGGTGATCCAGAGAGAAGCAGAATATAAAATACCTCTGTTGCTGATGGGTCTTGATGCAGATAGCATTCAACAGAGTAAGTAGGGAGTCTGTGAGCACAGCAATGGAATTCTCTTGCATTAATGATACAATAATAAGGTTAATTAGGAGGATATATTTAAGATTGGAGGCAAGAATTAAAATGGGAGGGTTCCTCTCTCATAATTTGTATTTGAACAGGGAAACCATGCAGGGGTATCCGCTTTTCCCTTTATTTGCTTTACAGTTAAAGCCACTGTCAAAGAAAATAAGGGATTTAGAAATGCAAGGATATAATTGATATGGAAATCATGGGAAGTTGGCTTTATTTGCAGCTGATAATATTTTGTACTTAAATCCAGTACAGGACATTTCTGTGTTGTGGAATATTTTGAGAGTTTCATGTCTTTTAGGAGACCTAAATATTGATTGGAACTTATGTGAACATAATAATCCACCTACTTTTATTAATCTGCATGGCTTCACTCAACACATAAACATCCCTACAAGAACTAACAAACGGAGCAACAAAGAAGCTGTACTTGATTGGATCTTAACAAATAGTCCACAACTAAAATATACAACAGGTACTCTTCCAGATGACCTCCGTGATCACTCCCTAACCTATATCATCAGGCATACAACCAGTTTATCTATCCCAGCTCAAGTTCAAATAACCCGTTGCAAAAAGAATTTTGACCCTACCCTGTTTCACAATGAACTTATACAAGTTAACTGGTCACCTCTCAAATTCCCTCCCTATAGATGAAGCTGTTAATCACTTCAATAATACCTTTCTCACCATCCTAGAACATCATGCTCCCTTGCGTTCCATTCGTATGAAAGCCAAGACAGCACAATGGCTCTCTAACAAAACTAGGCAACTAATTCTTAATAGAAACAAAGCTTGGAAAAAATGGCATACCACTAAAAATTTAACTGATCATCTCTCTTTTAAACAAAAAAGACATATGACAAAACAAGCCATACTTCATGATAAAAGAAACTATTACACTCAATTACAACAATCTTCCCTCCACCAACCACATAAATTTTGGACCGCTATTAATACTCTCTTATCCCCTGGCAAAGCTGCCACTCCAAACCCATCAGACTCCAACACCAACTCCCTCACAGAAATAGCTAATGCCTTTAACACCTTCTTCACTTCAGCCATTCAAAAGCTAGCAAACCAACAAAGCCCTGATACCTCTAAACTATCTATGCCTAGCTCTACCCCCCCCCATTTCACATCCAACCCATACCTACCTCCTACATTTTATCCCTACTTCAAAAACTCAAGCCAACAACCCCTTCAGCCGACAAATTACCTGCAGAACATCTCCAACTAGGTGCCAAAGCAATAGCTTATCCCATCTCTCTATTAATTAACAGGACTATAATAGAATATACTATCCCTTCAGCCTGGAAAATCTCACACATTATCCCACTCTTCAAAGGAGGTGACTCTTTGGAGTATTCTAATTTCCGCCCTATAGCGCTACTATCTCCTCTTGCAAAAATAATGGAGAAATGTGTACACAAACAGTTACTAAATCACCTGTTAAGCAACAATCTCCTAGCTAGCTGTCAACATGGGTTTCGCCCATTCCATAGTACAACCACCGCCCTACTATCCTTCATCGACTCTATCAACATAAATCACAACAATAACACTCCTTCCTCTGCTTTCTTTGTAGACCTGTCAAAAGCCTTTGACATGGTTAATCATCAACTTCTCCTACACTGCTTAAAGTCCCTCTCTCTTGACAACCAGGCCTTAAGTTGGTTTTCATCCTATCTTGAAAATCGCAAACAGGCAGTTCTCTGGGATAACCATCTCTCTGATCTTCTCCCCACCTCCATAGGAGTCCCTCAAGGGTCCATCCTAGGTCCTCTTCTGTTTTCCATTTTTATAAATGATCTGCATCTAGCCACTCCTCTATCTACTTGTATTCAATATGCTGATGACACAACCATCATTTGCTCCGCCAAAACCCGGACTGAACTTCACTTGCTAACACAAAACACCTTCACCACCATCGAACAATGGTTCTCCAACCACTGCCTCCTCCTAAACCCAAAGAAAACCAAACTCCTGATCTTTCCACCCACTGACCTATCTCCCCCTATTGACTTCACACTCACATCTAACAATGGCACACTTATTGCTCCAGACCAAACAACGAAACTATTGGGTATTACTATCGACAACCAACTAAAATATGACTTTCATATCAACTCCACCATAAAATCAACTAACAGGAAACTTGGATCTCTATATAGAATCAAATCTTTCTTAACACCTGAAGCTAGAACTACAATAGCTAGAACCCACTTAATCTCTACCCTATTATATGCTTCTTCTATATACACTAACCTTTCGAAGTACAATCTCAAGAAACTAGCCATGTCATACAACAACATAGCCAGATTTGCCACTGCCTCTCCATATAAAACTCACCACTGTTTGAATCTTTTAAAACTAGGTTGGCTGGAATTACCCCACCTCATACAATACTATCAACTCACTATTGCACATAAAGTCCTTTATCACCCTGAAAACACACCAATGCTCTCTACACTCATAACACCCTATCACAATATGAGGCATCTCCGTTCCTTCAACAAAACACTGATAAAAACTTCTAAATCAAACAATGTAGCAGGAGACTCCATATTTTCCAACTCAATTGGCAAAATTTGGAATCAACTTCCACCAGACCTCACAACACTGACTTCTATTCCACTATTTAAATACAATCTAAGACTCTACCTAAACAACCACAGGGTATGTTCCTGCAACGACCCTGGGTAACCTTTCTCACTCACCTTGCTTCCCTCCTTTACTCTTCACCTGGCCTTCTTCATCATTTCTCCAGCTTACTTAACTTTCCCTCTTATTAATCCATCTGTCTATCCCTCTTTATTCATTCATATTTCTTAACCTAAATACTTATGTCTTTGAATAACACACCTTAACCTAGCATTTTTATCTAACCTAGACTTCTGCTCTGCCTCACATGGAAATCAAATTCTCATATAGCCTGTAATTAACCTATGACATTGTTTTTATTTTTATTTTTACTTTTATTGTATAAGTTTTGTATATTTTTAACTTGTTAAGTAGTAGTTAGTGGAGCTTTTCTCCTCGGGCCTCCACTGAAAATGGGACTTGTATCCAGTTGGACTAGCCCGGTTAACAAATGTAAAATAAATAAATAAAAATAAATAATAAAATCAGTGAAGACAGAACAAAGGCTATAGCTGTAAATTATGTACACATATATTAATCAATTCAGCAATACCCATATTTATGGGGACATGATAAGATGATGTATTTAGGAGTAGGGATTAAAATGGCTTCTGTTACGGCAGCTAAGGGTACATGGGAAGAGATTAAACAGAAGATTACACAAAAACTGAGACACTGAAAGCTCTTCCTTTTGGTTATGTATAAGAGAGAAGCGGTGAAAATGTTTTTAGTCCCTTTAATTTTATACATGGGACAGGCATATTTTTATCAATCACAGGAAAAGCTGTGGCATTAATAAAGAGTTGAAGGAAATTATCTAGGAAGGAAAGTTAATTAGGATAAGTCAATCCTTCCAAAAGAACAAGGTGGTTGGTTTAGGATTACTTAATTTGAACAGATATTTTAGAGCTACATGGTTAAGGCTCATATACATAACACAAGCAGAAGGTTATAATTCAAAATGCAAAGCAATGATGACGAAACATGGGGAAGGTTCAAAAGAGAGAGTGGGATTTTGGAAGCAAATCTTTAAGGAGAATAACCATACCTAATTATTAAGCAGCAGAACATATTATAAGAACTAAGCCAACACAAGACTGGAGAAAGGAAATTTTGCCAACAAGGATGACTTCAAGTATGGGTGCAGAAAATAGGCAAGTATCCTTTTCTCAAGGGTACAGAACAGCATGTTTTATCCATACCTCCCCTCATAGGAGGCAACTCTGTTTCCCTGGACCAAACAAATCTAGCACTTGAAATAGCCAGCTATTAGAATGTGAAGTTCATAGGTTGGTACTAGGCTATCGGCACAAGGGCCTAAAGTAAACCAAGCCAACAAGGTTCCCTCGCTTACACCACCCAAGAAAGTTATATTCCTGTGCCCCTGTTGAGCAGAGCCACAGAAGTGATCCCCGGGGTGTATTTCCTGTTTCCCATCCACTCATCAAGATTTTTTTTGAAGAGTGCTAATGAGGAACTTTGCTTGACATAGCTGGGTAGCTTGTTCCAGAGTATGGAAAGTCTCTGGAACAGGAATCTATCCCACCAGCATGTCCTGTTTATTGTGGTGACAAGGTTTAGGTCCCTAGAGCGTGTAGCTTGGAGGGATTGGGATTTCTTTAGGTGTAGCATGTCCAACAACTCTGGGTTTGGCATAGCTTTATATGTTGGGTTTGGTATAGCTTTATATGTTAGGCAGAGATCATCTCTGAGTAGGCGATATGCTACAGAGTAAAGCTGGAGATTTTTGAGAAGGTCAGTTTACGGCATCTCTCTGAGGCCAGTAATCCTCTTTATGAGGTACTTCTGTGGCCTTTCCAGCTGCTGCAGATGTCTTGTGAGGTACATTCCAAAAGGGGCGCTGTACTCTATAATGGGTCTGAGTGCCTAGTAGAAGGGAAAAATGACCTCTTTTTTTCCTGGATGAGAACCCTTTTGTGATGAGGTGTGGCATGTAGAAGGATTTCCTGACTACTGTGGCAATCTGATTATCAGATGAGAGACTAGTGTCCACCTGGGTCCCAAGGTCTCTTACCACACATTCGGCGTTAAGTACACTGACACCTATGTGGTAGTTCATGGGTACAGAGTTTTTAGCAAGGGGATGACAATGCCCTTTTTCGCATTGAGCTTGAGGCCATGGCTGTGACACCAGGCATCTGTCTCAGTGAGGCCCTTCTGTAGGATGTCCACATCATTTGGGGACTCAACTATGGCTCCTAGTTTGCAGTCATCTGCAAACTTCGTTAAACAAAGGCCTTCTGTGTTAGCCTGTACTTCAGAGATGTAGATACCAAACAGGAGAGGTCCCAGGACTGAACCCTGTGGTACTCCACTTGTCACTAGTTTGAAGTCAGATTTGGAGTCTGCAACTTTTACAGTGTGGGTTCTGTCAGTGAGCCAGTTGGCAACCCATCTTGTGACATAGGGATTTATGCTTAGTTTAGTGAGTTTAGCTATAACTCCAGAATGGGGGATGGTGTTGAAAGCCTTGGCGAGGTCAAGGTAGGCTGTGTGAACCACCTTACCCTCATCTACGGCTTTGGTGACTGCCCCAAAGAAGCCAATCAGGTTCAGGAGGCATGATCTGCCTTTCACAAATCCAATCTGGGTGGGGTCCAGAGTGTGGAGGTTACCAATGTCTTTGTTTATGATTTCCATGATGATACATTCCATGGCCTTACAGACCAAGCTCATCAGGCTAATAGGGCGATAGTTCCCAGGATCAGTGGTGGCTCCCCCTTTGTGGACTGGGATAACTGTTGCTGTGTGCCATTCAGTGGGCACAAAGCCTGACATGAGGCCATGACTGAACATGGTGCTTAGGTGGGGAGCCAGTTCGTTCTGAAGTTAGTGTAAAACGCAGGCTGGGATGTTGTCTGGTCCCATGGATGCTGTGTTTTTGGCTTTAGAGAGTGCAGCTTTTACCTGCATAGTTGTGATTACAGGGACTCTGATGGAGCTGAACTGAAAAATATTAGACAATCCTAAGAGTCCCAGTAAAACAGGCAAAGAAGGGATTTTACATCAACAGAAGAGAAAACAAATCATATTCACATTTTCCATTTATATACAAAAAATTGTATGCAATGTATAAGGTAATTATCATTGGTACAACATTGCATGTTTAAAAAAAAACGACCAATAAAGTGCATAACCTTTTCCTTGCTTGTTTTACTGGGAATCCTACTGCTTCACATTTTAATTGGTGGCTATTTCAACTGCTATCCTTATTTGGTACAGGGGAGCTGAGAAGTCCTTGTGAAAGGAGACATGGATAAACATCAATTTGTGGAGAATAATCTACTGGCCTTGCAAATTAATCTCGTCTCCCACTCTTGTTATGCTACTACCTATAATCGTCCTGATCTTTGAAGACGTGATGCAAAATAAATTTCTATCCAACATCTGTTGCTATAAGCTGAACTAAAAAATATTAGACAATCATAAGGGCTTGCTAGCGTAGCTAGCCCTCACTGGAATACTGTTTTTTTTTTCTTTTATATACATTGCACCAACTCCCAGAAAGTACAGTTGTGTAGGCACCTTACAGTAACTGTGCATGTTCAAATGCACTCACTGTTGCAGATGTAACTTACAAAGATCTTTGCCACTGGCTGAGTCCAACATCCAGCATGACTTGCAGAGCTGAGCACTATTCTGACATGGCTGGGCTGATGTCAAACTATGACAAAAGTCATCACATACCTGGTATAACCTGGTATATATAGGAGGTATCTGCCTATGCCATCTTTAGTCATTTCTGGCCACCAAGCAGGGCGGAACCATTTCTACATACAGGGCTGCCAGTTACAATTAAAAATTTCCCCAAGGATGTAGTCTGTGACATTGAGAATTTATGCCTCCTTAGGGACCTGTGCAAGGAGAGTAGGGTGGCATAACAATAAAGGTGAGGGTGGGAAAGGGTATATGGGTATCTACACTGACTCCCTCATGGGTCCACTGTAGTATAGGGGATGGAGGGAGAGAAACAGGAATGCAAAAGTAACCACACTGGATCAATAATTATGGAAAGTTGATTGTACAACCATACTATGTTCCATAATTTATAGCAACAATTCTCAAAGCTGGCCAAATCTAAGGGGTGGTTGGCTTACTGCTAGGAAGAGAACTGAAGAATGCCCTTTATGGTGGCCAAAGCATATCCAGCTTGTTTTTTTTTTTTTGCATCCTCACAGTACAGAGTCTAATGGCTCGTCTACCTGCACCTAATCAGTCCATCCATTGCTTGGTCACAGAAGGCGGGAATTCCTGGGGTAGGTGAGAGCCCCACAGCTCAGTTATTCCTGCCCAGGAATCTCCCATGAACAGAAGCCCTCTGCTCATGGCAAGAGTTGGATAGTAAGCCAACCTATCCTCTTCCCTCACTGTAGCAACCCCCTCTCCTGTTGTGGCTTTTCTGAGCTCCATTATAGCTGCTCTGTGAGGGTTCTCTTCAGATCACAACACAACCTGCACACACAGGAGAGTGCTGTCACAGACTTGAGTCCCATGGGACACAGACACAGTTCTCCTCGTAGGTGTCACCGATGCTGCCCCCCCTGGCAACTATAGTCGAGCAGGCAGCAGCCATACACACTCTCAATCTCTGTCAGCTCCTATGAGTTCCCATGCCACAAACCCTGGTCATTTGTAACAGTCAGGGCTTTTATCCTTACACACTGCTGGACTGGAATGATATGTCCATGGAATGATACTTCTGTTCCCAAACATTACTTAGGTACCACAGAAGTCTCCTCATGTGCTGTCTGACTAATAGCTCTAATGGGGTGCCACATGCCACATAATGCTCAGTAACTCCCTCTCTGTAACCAATTACCCTTCTAGCATGTCATAAGAGGGAAAAAAAGGGACTCCATGTTCTCCTGTGGTAGGTCAGTTTTGTTGAGTTGCTATCAAAGACAGACCACCAGGAATATCACTTTTCTGACTGGGCACAAGTCAGACGTCTACTGATTCAGGAAGAAACCTAGTGTGTTGAGGGAGTTTACAATATATTCCAGTGCCCTCTGCAGGCCCTCCTGAATTTATGCCGGACTCAGGCAGTCCACATGTCCAGGTAACGGCAGATGCTCTTGTTCCTGCTGTGAGACATGAATTATGTTAGTCCAGTAACCAAACCAAAGGGCAAGGACTGGTAATGGTGACTTCCTGCTACACCCCCTGAGGTATTGTCTGTGCCCTTTGAAAATAGGACTGAGACGGTAGAAATCCTTGAGGCTTAATGATACTAATAAGCCCTAAGATCCCAGGAGTGGCAAGAGGTCAACATTTTGAATTTGGGAATGTTCAAGAATCCGTTTTAGCCTTTATAAGTCCAGAATAGGTCTCCATAATCAGTCTTCCCTTGAGGCAAGGGACAGCCTGGAATAAAACTTTATGGTGTACTGGCTTGGGGAAAAGGTTCTCTAGTTTACTTTAGTAGCATTTTTGTTAAAGGGGTGGGAGTTAGGTATTATTGGTCTTTTGAGACACAAAGAAGCTTTTTTTTTTAATGTGAAATACATGGCTACACTTTCTGGAGATAATTTTAAGATCCACTAACCTGTAGCTTTGATTGACTAATTCTGGCAGGAGGAGGCCACCAAACTGCCTCACCTGGAAAAAATGTGGGAAACCGTTTTCAGGAGTAAAAGGTTGGGACAAGGGTTTTGAAGTGAAGGATAAGGCTGAGACCATTGCAGCTACCCCCTTCTGGGAGTACAGCCCTAAGGCCCCACAAAGTGTGTGTGTGTGTGTGTGCCGATAAGCTAAAAAAAAAAAAAAAAAAAAAAAAAGACCGAAAACAGAAGAGAAGAGCGAATTTCAAAATCCACTCTTAAAACCTCTGTTTGCAGGGGGAAAGTCCCCCTACACGCCCCACACCCCCAAACTTATATATTCCAACTCCAGGAAGACCATACCATGGAGAAAAGAGAATATTCAAAGAAATGGCATCTCGGAATTGGTAGACATCTGTTCTTTTGGCCATTTAATCTCTGCATTCGGGACTCACTCTAGCAGGTCCCAACATTTCAAATGGTTATCCTTTTGTAAGCTATAGTTATGTATCAAAGTGGGATTCAAAAGACTACATAAATGCTTTATCCTGGACCCATTCATACAGTTATCAAATTGTCTTTTGTTCTTATGCAAACTTTTAAACAATCAAACCCCTTTATCCAGTGACATGCATAATTAGTGCATATCACATCATATACATAAGCCACTATCTGCTTTAATAACGAAATACCAATTTTATTTATATGCAGTGCTTAAATAGTTTTGATAAAACTCTACAGATTTTAAAAAAGCAAGTGCATTTCTGTCCTGGCATGTATCCTCAAAAAGCCAGAATCCTGGAATGTATGTTACTTTCATAACCCAGTAAACCTGAACAACACATCATATTCATTTTATTCTTTCTTGTCAAAGAGCTATGAATCTTAAAAAGAAATTGCCTTCTCTTGTGGTGCATATATAAACCAGTAACATCACATGTTCATAAGCTACTAGTTCACCTTAATAATATCAGCCTTCTCATTATTTATTTTGTTTTTTTTATTTGCATCTAGTATTATATTTATTTACTTTGACTCTCAGTTATAAATGAACATGACTTCAACTTACCTCACAACAACAGAAGTCCTGCAGAAAATAGGCAAATCTTTGGATAACACTCAAATGTTTCTGGCAGTCTTTACTGGAATAGCAAATGAAAACCTTTGGTCTAGGCCGATGCCTCTCGATATGAAGAGCGGGTGCAAGCATTGACGTCTCAGAATTTTCTTCATCCAAATGTGAATAGATGTTTTCTGTATTTACATGAATGTGAGTTAAGAATATTATGTAACTGATACTAAAAAGATTGCATACAAAATGGTTTGAAAATAGCCAACCTGAACACCTTACACCACAAACACAGAAGTCAGTAAAACAAATATTGTATTGAGATCTCATGGTACAGGGTACAATATGATGGTACGAGCACAGGATGTCGGTGTGTACCCACAGGAGCACTGGTGAAAGCTGTAGAGAATAACAGCTCGAAATATGCTTAAAAGATCGCATGGAAGGATGTTTCCTACCTGAAAAGCTGCTGCTGTTCCTTCTGTAGGAACACTTGTACGTCTAATAAAAGTTTGTGTTTTTAAGCTACAAACAGACTTTGTGAGCTTGTCAAGATACTGCTCAAACACTCGTATTATCATGCCTAGCATCCTGATTATGTAACGTGATGGTCACAAGTCAATTCCACTGACCAAAGCCTGGTGAAACAAGTAATACAGTGCAATGAATGCTGCTGTTACACAAAAAAATGGGGAAAAAAGACAAGCTGCCTGGTGAAACAAGTAATACAGTGCAATGAATGCTGCTGTTACACAAAAAAATGGGGAAAAAAGACAAGCTTGTTAAGTACCTTTGTGATGTCAGAAAGCTGATTAATAATCTTTTGTTAAGTACCAGAAAGCATTGTTAACATCAGGTCTCCTGCTAGGGATTAACAATGGACAATGTCAGCCAGCAAAGAATACCAAACAGAAGATAAATCAGCTTTGAAAGTTGTTCGATACTTTGCTCTGCAATATTTGCAAACAAAAGGTATAGCTGAAAAAAGTGATTGACAGCTTTTAAAGCCATTCACTCTTAGAGGGACATTTTGTTTCTGCCTAATGTTGTTTGGCAAAGCTAAGAGTTTTACTAACTTTCAAAGCAACTGAAAGCTGATAAAACACTTACCATTCCTATATTTTTTCCCTATAAGGTAGTACATTAAGCAGATAAAGCTCCACACATTACAGAGTTATTATTATGTCTAAATGATCACAACCTGCATGTGTTTCAGTGACTATAAACCAAATAGAGAGCCTCTTCAGAGGCATTTAAGAGGTTTGCACCAAATTCACAGTAGATGCTCGAGCTTTACTCTTGAGGAGAAATTCTTGGCATCAATATTTTGAACACAAGTTCATTACAATTGGAGACCCAATCATAATGCTCTATTTAAAAAAATAAAGATGTGCAGCTTTATTAAACATTAGTGCTGTCCAAGAGACCATTCTGTGACTCCACATGTAAAGATGAAGACCCATAACCTAAGTGGTAAGAAGCCATACAGAAATAATAAACTCATTCCCCTCGCTAATAACGTACATGTACAATTTTAAGGGAAAATAGGTATGCCCATGTGAACAGCAGGCGGCAACATAAAAATAATTTTAGAACAGGGCCCAAACTAAGATTCTGCCCACCTACATCACAAAGCAATACCCAACACAGCAAAATAACAGGAAATCAAAACTGTGAAAATATTTGGGATGGCGCAGTGATTATTATTAGAAGACCAAAGATGCATTCTTTCAAATGCATCTTGGTCAAACTCAAAAGCCTGAAACAGTAAAATATTGAAGCAGCTTTTAAGCAAATTCATTTCCTGGGAAAGAATTTGCTTGGCTGCTTTGTTACTTTGCCGTTTTCGGCACTGTAGTGCGGTTTCGGAGATGGTATATTTAAGTAGGGGGTGTGTGGGTGTTTTCTTTTTGGGTTGTTGTTGGAACAGCGATTTTTTTCCCTAGGAAAAAAAATTGCTGTTCTGACAGTTTGAAATTGCAAGCTTTCGCTTACGTAGGGTAGATTAAATCACTGTTCACTTTTTTAAGCGCTCGGTGATCTAATATAGTCCCAGAATCTTGGGTAGTAAAGCCAGTTTTATTAACTGTAGTCTATCTTCAAATATCATTTTGTTCCACTTTTCCACAGAGATTTTAATTGTAATGATGATATTACTGTAGTTATTTTAGACTAATTCATTACTATCCTCGCATAATTCAATTCCTACATATTTTGCATAATTCAATTCCTAGATATTTTAAGGTAGATTCTGGTTTCCCTATAATGTGATTCCCCTTCGTCTGCAATTCTTTTTTTTTATTTAAAAATAAAAATTTTAATTTTGATTTATTGAAATGAGTCCTGAAGCCCTGTAAAATGTTTCAATTAAAATATCTAATTCTTCTAATGCCTCTTTTGTATTGGATAATATTAATATGTCATCGGCAAAGAGCATTACTTTAGAATTGTATTGTTCATAAACATCTACTCCTTTGATTTTACGTATTGAATCTGCCAATATTTCAATAGCCAAAGCAAACAGAATTGGTGACATGGGATATCCTTGTTTAGTACTCTGTTATATGTATACATTCAGAGGTGAAAGGACCTAGCTTAACATGCACTAAATTATTTGTACATATATATTCTTTAGTAGATGAACAAAGGAAGGAGGACATTCAAATAACACCAAAATTTTGAATAAATAGTCCCAATTTAGGGAATCAAATTTTTTCTCGATATCTAAGCCAATTACAAGCGTTTCGTTGTTTTCTTAACATAATCTATAAGAGAAATTATCCTTTTAATATTGTCGTGTCTATGATATATAGATCCAGTTTAATCATTATTTATTGTTTTGGATAGTGGTATTTTCATTCTGTTAGTTAATATTGTCATAAATATCTTATAGTCATTATTTAATAATGATAAAGGTCTATATGAGGTACAGAAGTTTGGGGATTTGTTTTCCTTTAGGATTAGTGTGATTAAGGAATATCTCCAAGAGAGTGGTATTAAAGCTTGTGACTGAATTTCTAATAAAGTTTTATAGAAGAGGGATAGTATCTTTGAAGGAAAACGTTTATATATATTCCATAATTATGCCATCTATACCTACAGCTTTATTATTTTTACCCTCTTTTATTGTATCTGTAATTTCTTTGTAGAATATGGGTGCTTGCAGATCTAGTTTTAATTTTTCTGGCATTTTTTTTATATTAGAACATTTTTCATCTAGATTTAATTGATTGATATGTATATTTTCTTTTTGGAAATGTTCCATATAGTGATTTCTATAGGCATCAAGAATTTCACCTATATCAGAGACATTTTCCCTTTCTTTTCATGGAAGATACTTTTGTTATTAGCTTTTGATTGTATTTTGATTCTTGTGGATAAATTATGTAGATATTTGGGAGAAGTGGCCAAGATATTAATTTTTAGTTTTTCTAAAGCTAAACTAGTTTTGTGTCAGAATTTTGTTGTATTTATTGTTTAATATGTCTTTCTTTTTCATCTCCAAATGATTTTGATTTTTTTCAGCTTTTACTGACAAATGTTTGGATTGTAGATCTAATAATTCAGAATCCCATTCTCTGATATTTTTATACCAAGTTAGGGTTTTACCATATATGTAAGCTTTTAATGAGCCCCATATCATTATTGGATCTCTGTGGCGTAATTAATATCCAAGAACAACTGTAATAAAGGTAATACCCAGGGTTTGAACTTTAGTTATATATGCTGGAATTCTGGAGTTAAAGATTCATGGTTTGTACCCATTTTGAAGTTTTAGTATCAATGAATTGTGGTCTGAAAAGGGGAAGGGAGTAACTGATAAATTAATGATTTTATAGTGTAAGTCATGGGCAGCAAATGTTTTATCTATTCTAGTTTGGATACCAAATCTGTGATCTTGATGGGAAAACAACAAAGATTTATCTTTTTTAAATTTGAAAGTATCTACAAGATGAAATGATTCGACCCACTTGTTTAAAGCTTTTGATACAGCAGATGTACTTTTATTTGTAGTTTCAGATATATCAAATATACAGTTAAAATCTCCTCATAATATTAAGTTGCCTTTATAATTATTGGAAATTAAATCCAAGTGTTTTTAACTGTTCCTGATCCAATACATGGGAACCAGCACAGATGGTCTAGGGTCCGTATTCTATTATATTTAACTATTACTAATGCCATAAGGCCTTCTTTATCTTCATACTTATAAATGATTTCTAGGTTAATCACATTTGTTTTCCATAAAATTGTTACCCCTTTTGTCTTTGTCTTATAAGTGGATTGTGCCCATATCATATATTCCTTAGGATTCCATTTGTAATTGTCATTTGTTTTGAAATGAGTTTCTTGAAGGAAGACAATTTGTGCTTGGTTCAGTTTTAAATATTTCAGTAGATCTCTTGCTAGGATTGCTTAAGCCATTGGTATTTAAAGATAATAAAGTTAAATCCATCTTAGGTTATTTAGACTATGTATTTGTTTTATCGTGACTATCCTCTGTTAACTATAAAGTATATGTTTGAGCTTTTAAAGGAAATAATCAGTTTTATACTTTTGAGTGTTTACCAATAAAGTAATGTTTTGGTCAGGCATACTAAAAATATTTTTGTGAAATAAATTTAAACAAATAAATGTTAACAAAACTAAGATCCGCACTAGCCATGGAATGAAAATCTTTTCTTAATCTGATTGATAAACATAAGTCCATCAGATTATCAATCATACCTTGACAATCCAGAACATCTGAGTTCCATAAATTGAATCAATGGAGAATATTTGTAATAGGAATAAGCAATATTTATATTATTTTGAACAGATATAGTAATATTGTATATTAGACAGAATTATAATACAATAAAAATGTCTACTTATTGTATAAGCAATTAATATTTACATGAAAGCTAGAGGATAAATGCAATCATAGTAAAGATGCATCCTATATAAAACCTCAGTAAAAGATTATAGTGCACAGTTATTTAACATATTCACCATTATTGATGAAGTCTTTCAAAACGTATTACTTAAATAGTTGGTAATATTTATACCTGTTTACAATACAGTGCATTTTACTAGATATATCAGAAGTTATATTTCATTGTTTGCCAGCATTTAAGTAATCACTTTGTTTGTTGCTAACTTACTTAAAGCATCAAGTTTGTTTTATGTAAACATTGATGAAAGTTAGTGCATTTTAATTCTCAGTGCATCCCTCTTCCCCCCATTTCCTACACATAAGAATTTTCATATCTGTCATATTTTATTATAAAATGAGTGAAATTATAGGTTAAAAACAAAATTCACTTATTGTGATTAATGATTACAAGTTCCCTTTCCATAAATTGCCATTTTATGGCACATACTGAAAGTTTTTAGATTTAAATGGCAACATTTTTTTGTATAATCAACAAAGGTTAAACTGAGTGATTATTGTCAATTTAATACTATTTGTTCAGAATGTGATTGTTACATTCTGACATTCGTAGTTCAGGCTTCTATCGTTTCCTTGAACAACATTGTCACTTTGATGTCATGTATAAAACATTAGTTACCTTGGTAACCGCTTAAGTATTATATATGGTCAAGATGGGTTACAAAAACTACAATTCAAGTTAAAGCAATTACATGACTTGTTATGCATATTTACTTGCATAAGAAAATCATCATGCGCATGTTGTTTATGACAAGTTAAGACAGTAGTGTTATTATACACAAGCCCATGTTATTAAATCCTGTCTTAATATCTAAATTCACCTTGTATGACTATTATATATTTTATATCTAGATTTACTAAAATCATACATTACATAACTATTGTGTGTACTTTTTTTTGGCTGTTGCTTGGTTATTTGAGAGACCACAAGCTGTAATGTTTATTTTTATTATTAGCTCCTTCCAAGCATCTTTATACAGTTCATAGACTTTAAATTATGAGACCCTTCGAGTTTCTTATTTGTTTTAAGTATATTTCCATATTTCATCCTTACATACACACACATATATCAGTACTTCAAGCACAGGCAATAATGCCCATCCAGTTTTGCCAGAATACCATTCACTAGTTCAAGTGGTGCATTTCCAGGCTGTTCTTAAACTAGCCAAATCAATATTTGTCCTATTCCATTTTACCAGCCTGTTCCATGCAATGGCCACTCTGCCAGTGAACCACTCAACACACTTTCCATGCCCACAGATATTTCCACAAAGGAAATCTGATGACTCTAGCACTTCCCGGCAACCCCAAATACCCCTAGAATCAGCTACCCCCATACGCCCAACATGTCCAAGCAAACTCACCTCCCAGACCACTGCAAAGGATACTGCACAAGACCAAGTGCTCTTAGTCTTTCATAATAACTCAAACTTCCACTCTTATGCAAGTCCTTAATGTGTTTGGACAAAAATACATTTTAAATATAAAATTGCGATTTTTTTTTTTTTTAATTTTTTTATCAGGAATCAACTTAATGAGCTATTCGAAGTGTTGGGAGAACATCAATATGTGTACATGTGGTTTAAAACGGGAGACCATCAATATGTGTACATGTGGTTTAAAACAGCCCTTTTATTTTATATATATATATATATATATATATATATATATATATATATCTTTTTTGTTTTTTTTTTAAAACCAAAAACGTCACTGCAGAGAATCATTGCGGAGGATCCTCAGAGCCATTAAGCATTATCGTCACTCTGTCTCCTTTTCCATAACAACCTGGGAGCGTTTGTTTCTGTTAGTGTGTCTTTGCACTGCATACCATAGGCTCACGATACACCTGAAGCAAAGCTTCACTTTACTCAACTTCAAGCCTAAATTCCCTCCCTTTCAGCGAGGCAGCAGCCAGAAAAAGAACAGAGAGCAAACAGATCAAAAAAAAAAAAAAAACTCCCAACAAGCCGCCACAAAAAGAAACACACTCCTCAAGCCCTCCCACCTCTCACTAAGCAGACGTACATACAAACCATTCTCTGCCAAAATATCCCAAAATCACAGTTCTATCCATCCCCTTCCCGTGGATCCAGGCTAAAACACCAAATGTCTCTTCCTAATACACAAGCATCAATAAAACTCGATCACAAGCCGCAACACACACCTTCCCGGAGATTAAAATGGCAACATACAACCGCTACCAGACACAGCTACATCCACATGCACCATGTCAGGCTTAATCAAGCAGCACTCGAAGCTATGATAACTGCCATAATTGATATTAACTATGTTTATACAGAATAATAATGACATTTATACTAGCTGCCAGACACGGCTGCATCCATGCACACCATATCAGGACTGATCAAACAACACTCGTAGCTGTGATACCTGCCATAATTAACATTAACTTTATTTAGACAGAATGATGACATTTATACTAAGAGCTTGCTATTACTATTTAACCAGGATATACATGGCATTTCTAAATCATACTTTAACTGAAGAAGGCATTAGTCTCCAGGACAGCATTTATTTTTTCAAAACACTCTACTGTTCCTGCTATTGTATATGATATTAATTTGTTACATTTGAGTCTGAACTCTGATGAATAGTACCTTGTTGAATTAAATTACTTAAATTATTACAAGTAAAATCAATGAAAAATGAACAAGATAAGTATTCACTGAGTTCAAGTAGGGGAATAGAAATGTCTATGTTTGTATTATATGTTGCTTTGTTTGGCTTATATATAATGTAAATAGTAACCCATATTGACCTACCTTTGTTTGTGAAGAATTGTTGGACTCTGAACATTCTGAATAAATCATTACTATTTCTCAGTTGTTTAAGAATCCCTCCTTTTTTAAATGAAAACAGATGATAAGTGATGTACCATATCAGCTGATACCCTGAGAGATGTAGTTGTAAGAGTTATTTTTTTTGGGACAGCTATCTTGGAATCAGTGTTTTGTTTCTTCTTTCTAGCATCAGTCCAAGGATTTGTTTCTTTTAAGAGCAGGGGCCATCCATTCCATTTCATCTGGGATAGACACTATGTTGTCTTTGATGAATATAGTAGCTTCTTCCAAGTCATTGAAGGTTCTCATCTCATTGGCAGAAAGCATTTTTATCTTGGTTGAAAAGGCCAGCTGTGCTTTAATGTTGTTTTGTTTCAGCAGTTTTATTATTGGCCAGACTTTTTTCCTTTGTTCCAGTATTCTGGAAGAATAATCACTGTCAAACCTCATCAGGCTTTGATTGTATTTTAAGGGTGATTTTCTCCAAGCAGATTTTAATATTAGTTCCTTGTCCAGAAATGAAAGAAATTTTATAACTGTGGATCTAGGTGGAGTATATGTTGACTTAGAAGCAGGTTTCCTCAGTACTCCAAGTGCCCTTTCAATTCCAAATGAAAGTCCCTCTCAAGTTTAGAAATTCAGGAATCCAGGTTAAGAATGAAATAAGGTCTTCTCCTTCAGTGTTTTCAGGCAGACCAAAGATCATTATGTTGTTTCTTCTTTCCCTCTTTTCTAAGTCATCTATTTTGTTAAGCAGCCATGTATCCTGTTTAAACAGAAATTCTTTTTGGAATCCTTCCTTTTTGAGTCTCCCTTCAATGTCATTCAGAGAAGTCTCTATATTTGTTATTTTTGAATGGTGTTGCTGCAATAGTTCCTTCCTTTTTTCAAAGCAGCATCTGGGTGAGAATTCCTTGAGTTTTCATATTCAGTGACTCAATACATCTCCAAGTTACTTGACAGGAAAATGTTTGCACAACTCCACCAACATTGATATTTATGTAGTTTAGTAGTTTATCTACAGATTTCTGATGTTTTAAACTTATGGAGCTCTTGAAATTCACTGCTCTCAGTTGGTCATCTAGGCTCCGCTCCTTCATAAAGTTTTAAAGCCAATTGAGACCACTTTATTCTACTTTTCCTTACTCACAAAATTATAAAATGTTGTTGATTTGTGGAATGCGAAGGGAATCCAGTCAGCTACAAAGAGAAAACTATTTTACCTCATCTTTAAATCAAAGGCAAAAATATTAGTTCAAGAAACACATATGCCCATCGAACAGTGGGCACAAGACAAAGGGAAAAAATGGATTAGAAAAAGTGTTGCTTCCAGTAAAGTTTCAAATAGCGTGGGGGTAGCTATAATCGTTAAAACGTCTTTTTAATTTAATATCCTACAACGGTCTAATTCTGATATACAAGGTTGATAGTGCTATATAAAACTTTCAAATGTCCACAAGTGGACAAACTCATTATTTTACTTAACCTTTATCTTCCCTGCTCTAAACAGGATTTTTTATGGCATTATACAAGATATCCCACTTTTAGAATCACTATCTAATTTTAGGGAGTGATTGGAATTCATATCAAGATCCCTCACTAGATAGATCTAATATGAACAAGCCATATAACACTTACACCACCACAATTGCAGAATTAAAAAATGACTTCATACTATTTCATCCACACAATTTCCAAAAGGAAAAATCGTCCAAGGATAAATTTACCTTCTACTCTCACAGTCAAAGTATGGTCTAGAATCAATTTTTTTCTTAATTTCCAAATTCTTTCTAAATTATGATATAAAGTTTTTAATTGAGCCCAGATTTTTCTCTTATCATTCGAAAATCACACTTGCTATCAACTGGTCTTACAAACCCAGTTTTAGTGGTAGAGGTTACAATTGGAGTATGAACTCTAACCTTCTAGTAAATGATGATATTGTAGATAGGGTTAATGTGATTCTCAAAGCGCTCTTAAAGGAATTACCCAACTCCCAACTTCCACTTGATATTGAATGGGCCATTATTAAAGCCCAAATTCACTTGATATTGAATGGGCCATTATTAAAGCCCAAATTCAAGGATTTCTTATCAATAAAGCAACTTATTACAAAAAAATTCACAAAGCTGAAGAAAGTGTAATAAAGAATATCATCAAACTAGAAGTAGAACTACAAACAAACTTCAGTCAAGAATCTGAAAACCAACTAAATCTTCTTCAGAAAGATTTAGACTTATTTAATATAAGACAACTGACTTGTCAGGAATCTAGGATCATGGCCAACTACTCGGAATGGTCGCAGATCCCTTCTAAGCTGTAAGCATGATTAATATGCCAGTAGTAGATACCTACCATTTCCAAGACAATATATCATGGCAAGACATATTTTACTAATAAGGATATTATACAACTCTTTGAAAAGCTGTACACACATATTTAAAAAGCCCAGACATCTTTAGCAGGAGAATAGAAGATAATCCAATTTTTGGACCAACTACATTTTCTTAAGCTCAAACAATCCCATCAAAATTGCATCACATCTCCTAGTACCCAACAAGAGATAATAACTGTAATCAATAACCATAAGCTCAATAAGGAGCCAGGCCAGATGGTTTTACTGTGGAGTTTTACAAAACTTTCTGTCCCAAAATTTCAAAGTACTATTAAACTTATTCAACTACATCACTGATGTTCATTTTAACTCCTCTAAAACCATACTCGTCCTTAAAAAAAGATGACCTCAAAAATCCGGAGAGCTACAGGCTCATTTCTCTGATTAACTTGGACATGAAAAGTTTCACCACAATATTGGCCAACAGACTAAAACCTATTATTTGCCGGATTGTATCACCCGGCCAATCAAGATTTACTCAATATAGACAAACGTGTGACAACACGCTCACACTGGATGCCGTGATAAAGCTCTCTAACCTAAACCAAAATCCCATATTTGCACTAGCAGTTGATATCTTCAAAGCCTTCGACAGACTCAACTTAAACTTTCTGCTTCTAGTACTACCTTATTTCAGTTTACCCACAAGCTTTATCTGAATCATCAAACACTCTGCACTAATGCCTATACCTCACTGTACATAAATAGGACTACCTCCAATAGGATTAGCATTAAAAATGGAACTAGTCAAGGTTGTCCTCTTTCCTCATATCTTTTTTATTTATATATAGAACCGTTATTCTTACTTATTACTCAGAAGACCTTCCACCACACACCGATACTTTATAATATGAGAATTGTACTCTCAGCATTTGCAGACTTAAACCTTTATTTTACTTTACCAAGTTCAGACATACTGAAAATCTGAATTCAATTAACACTCGCGTAATTTTCCAACTATAAACTGAATCTTGACAAATTTGCAATTTTCCCAATGAATTCATAAGACAAGCCCTGAAATATTTAGGAATCACTTTTCAACAAGACCCTATGAGTTTTATTCAAAATAATATCACAAGTCTGTGGTCAACATTACAACAAGTCTGTAACAGACGGAACAAACTTCAACTTCCTTTATTTTCTAAAGTGGCGAGTGTTAAGATGAACATATTACCAAGGCTTCTATATCCCTTCATACTAAACCTTAACCCTAATTTAAAACTTAATAACGTGATGCTAAACTTGAATAACTTTCATCTTTTAAAGGAATTTGGTGTACTAGAGCTTTACCCTTCTGGGATCAATCCCTATCAGAATTAAGAGCTTCACTATACCATCACTTTAAGACAGATGAAAGAATTGTGTTCACATATTTTGTCCAACCCCAGGCTAGATAAGAAATGACAGATTCTTGCAAAACTCTCTAGAACCTGTTTTTAATGAAGAAAATGATCTCACATATGTATAAACTAATTAGTGTGCTTAGATACCAGAACATAATACTGTTCTCCAACTACTGGATGGACTTAAATTCAACAATTTCAGACAACCAAATTATATGGTCAATCCAATTAATCTCTAAAGCAATACCTTTTAAAAAACTTGGCTACACCCAATTTATGATTATTAATAATGCAACCCATATCCTTAAGTATAAACTGAATCCTTCATTCTCCCCTTTCTGTCCACACTGTGAACTTCAAAGAGCTGATCTTCTCCACATTTTTGGAGCTGTAAGTGTTCCTATAAACTCTGGTGCTCTTTGAGAGTTAAACTTCAAAAGATGGGTTATGAGAAATCTATCCTCTCTTGAGAATTTACTGTTACATATACCTCCACCTGGGCTAACAAAATTGCAAACCCACATTCTGATCATATTTATTCTAATTAAATTTTACATTACATTAAATTGGAAAGGCAGATCCCTGCTCACTTGGAATGGATTTAAACAGATGGCAATTAAATACCTGACATCCCACAAACTACTAATGGCTAAACATAAAAGCCTATCTGCAATTCATTGAATATTAGAAGATCCTCTTTGATATCACATTTTGCAATCATTTTCTTGCACGAGGTATCTTCAGCAGAGAGAACTGTAAAGACCCTGAATCTCCTTATCCTCCTTCCATTTTTCCTCTCCTCCATAACTACCTTTCTCTTTTACGTGTCAAGAAAATCCATAACTACCAACAAATCCTAATCAATTTATTCAAACTTTTCTATTAATTATACTTAAGCACTTGTTCTTTCTTATAAGGCAATCTTGTAAATAGTTTATTGATGTTTTCTTTTTTGATTTTGTATGCTTCTAATGAACAATGTTGCTGTGTATAAGTTCAGCTATTGTTGTATTAGTTGTTTTCTGGGCATTAACTATAAAAGCTAATGATTATTGATAAAAAAAATGGAGGAAAAAAGTTGAATAGTGAGTTTTGTCAAAGGAAACCATGGTTGTAGACCCTACCTCTGTTCAAAAATGTATGCGTAGATTCTTGCTTCTGCTTATGTGACAGAGATGCACTGATGAAAATATAGAATTCTTCCTTCTAGTGTTAACAAAAATAAAATCCACTGAGAAGTGTTTTGCTAACAAGAATGCAATAATTCTTCTGCAGAGATGAGTGGGTTTGTTGAGCACTAAACAACAAAGGCACTTTCTGTTGTGTTTTGTCCCAAGCAAGTCAGCCAGAACATAATGACTACTTACAATGGTCAATCTAGGATTAGAAACCACAGACCACTTACAATAGTCAATCTAGGATTAGAAACCACAGACAAAAGTCACTGCTACTTCTGAACAAAAATAAAATAGAAGTGTTAGGCTGACTCAAGCAGTAAGTTTGGTTTAAGTAAGAAAAAAATGAAAAAATGGAAGAGACAGCTGTGTAGGGAGTGTGTGTGTGCAACAGTTGCCATGTTGTGGTCCCAAAGGATGGGAAACACGAGTGAGAAAAGCTGCAGGGCAGGTTCTACTAGCAGACAGCAACCCAACAACATAAGTCTGACCTGTCTCTCCTGCTACAAAAACTTGCTAGAGTGGAACTCTGCTAAACCCTGAAATGAGACATTATGTACAGTTCTGGATCCTAAAGCTAGTTTTTGAACTGTGTTCCCCAGTCTACATCCAAATGACAGGAAGGACAATCAAACTTTTTGTTTTACTGTTTGGTAACCTACTGTTAATTTGCATAACATCACTGGTTTACCTGCATGACCCAAGCCAAGTTAAAAGTCTTCCAAAGTAAAACATCATGAGTGGTTTATGACACAATCCACATGAAGAACAGCTCAGGGTGTTTACAATCTGGCTGAGGTGCATCCAGGTTAGTCTGTTCATTCAGGACATAATAAAAACCTTCAAAAGTGGTTTACTGAGTACTTTTCATGTGACAAATGATGATCCTAGCAAACTGTATTTGGCTAATGTTAAACTAGTCCTTTACTTTTTTGTTAAGCAGTGCAGCCCCAAGGATGCTCAGCTCCTTGTCTGAATAATCAGCTATTAAGAATCCAAGGCTGAAAGGGTTGAAGTACAGACACGAGCTCCCTTAAGAAAATAAAATACTGTTAAAGCAAATGGCATTTCCATGCATGACATCCCATCCCATGCATGGTATGAAGGAAGACATACAAGTCAGTATGTAACATACCGCAGTTACATCTTTTGAAACTTGATTTGACCATGGATAGCAGAAGAAATCACTTGCTGACAAACACACTTGGTAGTGGGCTTCATCTGCAACTAACTGATGTTTATGAAAAAGGAAGACGGCACTGCTGTCGGTGCCTAGGAAAAATGCTAGGACAAACAATACTTCAAGGGACATCATTAGATCATTAACAATAAAGATATATCCCTGTAACCTTAACTTTTGTTGAAAAAAGTTAAACAGCATTTTATTTATGTAGAACTAAGGACATCACATGGGTTAAAACTGCAGAAATGCATCTTCAAACAGGCCAAATAAATGATGCAAAGTCATTTACATATTACTAACTACCTTACATTTCTGTATTCAAAACTAAAAATTCACGAACAGTGCCACTGTATGTAATAAACATCTATGTAAAATGATCATGGGCTCAGTGAAAAAGAAACCGTGTTAAGAAAAATAAATAAATTAATTAAATAAAATAAATACTTCCAGTAAGAAGGCATGCAGTGTTGCTCACCTTGTTGCTTTTTACGGCACATTACAGTGAAAAGTGTAGCAAAGGCTGAGATTATAACCAAGGGCACAGTAATTGCAATAGCTCGTATAGGACCAGCCCAGGGAGAGTGCACTGTGAAACAAAAAAAAAAGTTACCAGTCTTGTGGTGAAGTCTGGGAAAAAAATTATTCTAACAAATGAAATTATACACTCAATTATATTATATTGGACAGTGGTCTCAGCATGTCCCTTCTGTAGCCTTACGGTTCTGTAACATTATTTACATCCCAACAAATCCAGGTCTTACA
Organism: Protopterus annectens; assembly: GCF_019279795.1. Taxonomy (NCBI): domain Eukaryota; kingdom Metazoa; phylum Chordata; order Ceratodontiformes; family Protopteridae; genus Protopterus; species Protopterus annectens. The sequence goes on along the minus strand of NC_056740.1, from coordinate 341,294,552 downwards.
ATGAGTAAAATTCATGCACAGCTAACCAGTTTGTAGGAGCACAGTTTTTAGACTGCAGTGCTGCAATGACCGTTTCTGCTGTTTTTGGGATTTCCAGGTTCTGCCCGGTGTCTAACATCAGTTACAACTAATCATATAACTGCAGTGAAGCTTAATTTAACATCAGATTTCAAGGTTATATTTAATCCAGCATGAAAATATTTCAGTTTGTATAATAGTTCAGTATTTTGAAACTATGCTGATAGTACAAACATAAGGTTGTCAGATACTAATTGTAGAGTACAGCTTCTGGCATATCCTGATAAAGAAATACAGTTGCATTTTGTAGAGATTTACTCTGCCTGCCTCCCTTGTAAATGGCCTCTAATTCAATTAATTTCCTGTTTAATAAACAAGATATTCATGTGTTTTCCTGTTGTAACGGGATATACAGGTGTACCCAGCCTTATTGGTTACTTTGGACAGTCACCAGTCATATCACTGATAAACTAAGAAATCCAACATCAGCTACTTGATCCCAGTCTCTTTGGACTATATAAAGTATTTTGACATGTCATAAATATGCACGTCTTTCTTCTACAAGACACTTCATTTTGTTACATTTGCAGTCAAATTAAACATATATTTTGAAGACAGCTACTGCCACTTCCTGCATCAGGATTTATTGCCAACTTCACAACTTTGAGTATCCCTTTTTGCTGTGCCTACCCTTCTAGTGAGCCTTTAACTACTTTTAATGGTGCTGATGAAGAACCTATAATTAATAACTAAAACTGGGTGCATGGGATTCAAAGATACAAGTTTGAATTTACATTACATTATATTATATTCTGTGAAGTGCCATCTACTGTTACACTTATTTAAAATTAAACTTGGCTCCATACCAAGTATGCCATATTTTTTATGTAATCAAAAATATTTTCAAAAATACAACTTTTCAGTCTTTAATACCATGATGAAATCTTAAACTACTTGCCTGGCTCCATGGCATACAGGGATAACATCCTGTCTACAATCCGGACTTGAGTTCAGATAGAGGCTCAGGCACAGTAACAACCAGGTGGGGGTGGCTGGGAGTAAACAGTGTGATGCTGGCTTTTCCAATCGTGAGGGGATTGTTGGCTTACCATTAAGCAAATGCAGGCGGCTGCTTGGGAGACGCTGAAATAACCAGGGGCCATGTATATAGGTTTGGTGCTACCACGGCTTTACAGTAGTATCATTAGCATGCAGGTGGAAGCACAGGAACACAGACCGAGGGCATTGTAGGCCCCTTCACTGACTCAGGTGCTCACAGGTGCTCATCTTGGCCACCAGGGATGGGATTAAGACTTATGAACCCCCCACTTAATGACAAGTTAATGGCATGGGCACAAACCACCTACCTGGCTGCATGCATGATGCCCCCCCCATTCAGTTCTGACACCAGGGGCTCACCAATGACAAGGGAATAAGTGGACCTATGACTGACATGGGCAGATAGTCAGCAGACATGAAAGGAAAAAATCAGCTAGGGAAAAAAACTGTCCATACATCTGTCTGGTTTTCTCAATGATTTTCTAACATCTACATCATTCGATAAGATTACTCTCTCTGGATAGCTGATCTTCCTTTCAGGACAGTTTATGCTGCAATACAACTTTACTCAGAGAATGACTTGAAGCATCTCTCTCTGCAATGAGTGGCTATCACAGTTCTCAAGGTTTATATTTCCTTGTTTAAAAGTACTTCTTGGGATGTTTCTTGTTTTTCTTAGACAAAGTATTTGTTCTATACAAATTCTTCCAATTTGTTCTATACAGCATTTCATCTTTTCCACGAACATGGACACATGGTTTAGCTGCTTGACCAACAATGTCAGCTTCGACCTGCAAATCTTACGATGTGTTATATTCCTTATCTCCAGCTTACATATCTGTCTTTTAGAGTTTCTGTCATACAGAGTCTCTGCATGTTAATGTCCAACAATTCCTTTTCTTTATATTGATTTTCATGCAGGAGTAATATAGACGAAGAAGGTATTTTGCATTTTAACATTTTGCCCATCACCAGGTGGGATGGTGCAATACGAAGTGCTTACAGAAGACTATTCCTGTATCCCATAAGGGTTATTATGACAAATGGATAATTAGACTTGGGGCAATGTTTCCACCTGGTCTTAATGACCAATTGTGATTTGTTAATGTATTGTGATTGGTTTTTGGTTACCCCCAGATATATATATATACTGGGTTTGAGCATTCATGAAAATACATGCATTTTTATTTTCACTGAGGAAGGCTCTGTTGAGCCGAAACCGGTCTGTATTAGATATTTGATATCAGATATATGAGGGATTTGTCTCTCAGTTATGATTGAATAAATAACTTTTATCCAGTTACCAACAGCTGCTGGCTTTGTTTGTTTGATTTCCAGTTGGATTATCAGCCGTGCAGCGTCTTTCCGTGCATCTGTTTTTTGGACTTATGGTCATATTTTTTGGATGCTGGTGACTTTTGTTGGTTTCCGGTAGCTATTTTAGCTATTTCTATTATTTTCGTCAGTTCGTGAAGGCTCCAATCCAGTCCGCTATTGCGTTTGTTTTTTTTGCCGGTGGACACATTGCCGGATATACGTAGGTTCATTTCCGGCTTATTTTTGACTTGTGGTGCTGCACTACGTACGGAGAGCCAAGCTAGGGTCTAAGCGTTTTCTCGGAGGCGAACCGTTGGTCGTTTGGCGTGTTTTCCTGGATGTGGACAGCTGCTTTGTTTATGGACAAATTGAGGATTTCTTTATATATGGCTATGCTCGCTGGTCCTTGTTGACCGCTCTATGGCTGATACATGCATGGTTGTGCATGGTTTACGGGACTTTCAAGACATTGAATATTGGACATTTGTGGCCTTTAGAAAGGTGAATTTTTGTACCTGCTTGCATATTTGAAATAGGTTGCCCCTTTTTTTGGGTCGCTAATATTTATTCATTATATGTAGCAGTTATTCACATATATTTTGTTTATATGTGCGTTTGTTCAACAGTGGGTGTTGGGCATAAGTAATTTTTGTATAATATATATTTTTTTGCCCATTCTTATATTTTTTTGCCCATTCTGATTTTATAATTTATATTACATATTTATTCTATACATATCTGGTTCAACTTATAGTTGCAATATATGTATATATATGTTTTAGGGACTATATGCTGTGCTGGTTGGATATTGTATTTTCTGGTTCTCTATAGCAATATTCATGCTGGATTCTATCGGAAACTTGTTCATAAGTATCTGGTAGTAATTTGATTATAATATTCATTCTTTTGATTTTCAAGTTTCATGGGTTTGGTATTGACAGGTAGGACAAGCAGGAGAGGTATCTGGTTGGGGGATTTGTGCCAAAGTTTCCCAATCTATTTTGGGCCCTATTGTTTTGATTTCTATTACCATTTTTTACCCATTGGACTTTGTTCACATATAGATATATTTTTATTTTTGGCAACTGCCATGGTTGCATTTCAGGTAATTTGGGGTTGACTACATATATGTCTCTTGATAATTATATCTATATTTGGGATTTTGGGCTTATATGTTCATTGCATTTTATTATAACATAGTGGTTTATACAAATACGCAGTGTGTTTATTTGATCATCTATTCGGCTGCTGATTGTATTTGTATATATAAGAGAATTTTTATATGTAGTAAACCTATACACAGTATGAAGTGCTTGTATTATGTACTTTATGACTGTTTATGGTATTAGGTTTTTGTGCTTCTTTTGATTAATGCAAATGAACAGGCCCAAACCATATATCATCAAATATTGCAGAGTTAATTGGTGGGTACCCCTTGTTATCTTGATGCATGTGTGGCTGGTGAGATATTTAGTTGTTTTTTTGTAATATACAGTCACTTATGACATTTTCTTGTGGCTGAGTCCTTTGGCTAAAATTATGGCATTATCACCTCTTATCCAGGGATTATCATCTGATATGGATGATTTATCTGTTTTTGGTTTGGGCCCACATGGTTCTACACATTTTTCCTCTCCTGGTGTATCTAATCTAAATAGTGAATGTGATACGTTCTTTGGCTTACTTAGCAAAAACATGAAAATGGTTAGGACTAATGTTTGGCACTTACGTTTGTTCAAGGCATATCAACGGAAAAATATTACCCCACGGGGCCTCAGAGTTAAGGTGCAACCTTTGGTCTCGAATATTGATGATAAACTATTAGAAGATTGGGGACAGGTTCAACAGTTGGCTTCTTCTAAGTTTGTTGATGCACTGACAGATTTTTATGAACGGAAAGTACAGAAAGGTGTCAAAGATTTGGAAACCATGTGTGTTGATGCTAGCAAGTTTGAAACTTGTGATTCCTTTCAAATACAGATCAAAAAATTAACATCAGATCTTTCCAAGATGGAACTGACACTTTTTTTAGAGATGTTGGTGACTATGAAAGGGGTAAACCTTTTGATAGTTCCAAAAATGTCTCATTTAGGTTACCTGGAGAGTATGATAAGGGTAACAAGAGATTTTCTACCCCAAAAAGAAAAAGACCAAAATCTATTCTGAAGAATAGTTTTGAGTCTTCAAATTTTACTTCAGGGGATGAGACTTCATCTAACACAGAGGGTGAATTTGAGGAGAACCAGTCAGAGGTTTTGCCAAATGCAAAACGTGACAATTTGTCACACCCTTCCACTGCACTTACAGACGAGGGGGGCGGAAACATAAGAAAGGACACGTCAAAACAAAGCATGGAGGCACTACTGAAATTAATGACAGCACATTAATAGTCCATTCTAATGTTCATAATATTTCTTCCATTGAGTTAACTGCTACACAGATTAAATTATTAAATAAAGGATTGAATTTTGTCCCGGGCTTTTTTGTACCTGAACAGTCTTTAGCCCAAGATGTGGTTAATTTTTGTAGATTGTTAAATCTGAAACTGCTATTTGCTGATAGTGGTGGTGATAAATCTCAGGATTTTAGATTTAAGAAATCCTCTTTTAGTCCACCAATGACACAATTGGTGGGTGTTTTTCAAAGGAATGTATTACACGATTTACATTATTACTACAAGGATTTTTCAATGTCTTACAATAATTTATCCAAGGATGAAGTGTGTAGTCTGGATGAGCTAGCCAAAAATAAAAATGTGGTTATTACACAAGCTGACAAAGGTGGGGCAGTGGTGATTCAAGATAAAGATTCTTATGATCAGGAGGCTATGAGACAACTGGAGAACAGGGATCATTATATGGCCATGCCTTTGGATCCATCTTTAAATTTACAACGTAAGATTGATGAGTTTCTTACATCAGCAGTAGAGGAGGGGATAGTTAAACAGGCCACCAAGGAACAACTGATGGTCCTGTCCCCCAAAAAACAGTATCTCCATATGCTTCCTAAAATACACAAACATGCTAGTAATCCCCCTGGTCGACCTATTGTTTCTGGACATGGTTCCTTGACGGAACCTTTATCTGAATATTTGACTTATTATTTAAAACCACTACTTGGGTTGATTAGAGCTAGAATCCAAGACACCACACAATATTTGGATATCATTAATGAAATACAACTGGAGCCCGATTGGTTACTATGTACCCTTGATATTACGTCCCTCTATACCAATATTCCACACTGGGCAGGCCTACAAGCATTAGACTATTGGCTGGCTAGATCTGGTTTATATAAACCGGGCTTTAATACCTTTCTGGTTTGTCTTACGGAATATGTGCTAACCAGTAATGTTTTTTATTACCAAAACAAATGCTTTTGGCAAATCAAGGGAACTGCTATGGGTGCATCTTTTGCACCCATTTATGCAGATCTATTTATGGCATATATTGAGGAGATAATAATCTATGACGCCAGCCATAACATCTATATGTGTGAGATGGACATGTGGCGTCGTTATCTGGATGATTGTTGGTTGGTGTGGAAGGCTGATGACCAATACCTTATGGAATTTCTTGATTATCTTAATAACAACATATGGGGTATTGAATTCAAGATGAGTTTTGATAGATCCAAAATGATTTTCTTAGATGTGGAAATTAATAGGAATATAGACAATACTCTTTCTACTACCCTATTTAGAAAATTTCCAGAATATAATTCTTTATTGCATGCCACCAGCTTCCACCCACAACATATCATCCAGAATATACCTAAGTCCCAATTCCTAAGAGCCAGGAGAATTTGTTCCAGCCAAGGGTCTTATGCTAACATTTGTGATGATTTGGCCAGTAGATTTAAAGATAGAGGGTATCGTTCGGGCACTGTCTATATGGCAAAACAATGGGCTTCAAATTTCAACAGAATTGATCTATTGCATTACAAAGATCGTAACCAGGATGGGGTTCAGCAGCCGCTGAGGTTAGTTACCACTTATGGACGTAACACCCGGGGGTTTATGAAAATTGTTGACAGACATTGGAATATTCTTTTGGCGGATAATAGATTACATAATATTCTTAGGGACAGATGTTCTTTCTCTTTTAGAAGGGGACGCACTATTGGGTCACATTTGAGCCATTATAAGAGGTCTGCGTCTGATGCCAAAGTCTTTACTCAATTAACTTTTACAGGGGCACCAGTGGTTGGTTGTATTCCATGTGGGCACTGTAAATTTTGTATTAGAGTCTCACGTACTGGTGAATTTAGTAGTCAGAATACCCCTGATGTTTTTGAGATTAGGTTTTGGGCCAATTGCAGTTCAGAGTGGGTTATATATTTGGTGACCTGCACTTGTTCTGCGTTTTATGTAGGTCAGACCTCTAGGGCTTTCCATCTTAGAATTGGTGAACACATCAGTGACATCAAAAATAAACGTAGTAATAATGCATTATACAAGCATAGTTTAAAACATACTACAGCTAGTTTTATGTTTTGTATTATTGATCATATCAGGGGTAAATGCCAAGATAAACTGAAGTGGCATGATATGCTGACTTCAAAGGAGAAGAAATGGATAATTAGACTTGGGGCAATGTTTCCACCTGGTCTTAATGACCAATTGTGATTTGTTAATCATGTATTGTGATTGGTTTTTGGTTACCCCCAGATATATATATATACTGGGTTTGAGCATTCATGAAAATACATGCATTTTTATTTTCACTGAGGAAGGCTCTGTTGAGCCGAAACCGGTCTGTATTAGATATTTGATATCAGATATATGAGGGATTTGTCTCTCAGTTATGATTGAATAAATAACTTTTATCCAGTTACCAACAGCTGCTGGCTTTGTTTGTTTTATTATGACAATCCTCAATTTGTTCCTGCTCTAATGACATTCATTAGTCTTTGATTCATGCCACGACCTGTCTAGCTTATCACAATCACACGTACTTGTTGTGACATGCTTGAACTCCTGCTCATGCACAAAATTTCTGAATGTTTTATTTCATCTTGTGGACCATTAGCAGGCATGTAAACATCGGGTATCCTCTGCCTGGAGAGCTGCAAACATCGGGTATCCTCTGCCTGGAGAGCTGCAAACATCGGTATCCTCTGCCTGGAGAGCTGCAAACATCGGGTATCCTCTGCCTGGAGAGCTGCAAACATCGGGTATCCTCTGCCTGGAGAGCTGCAAACATCGGGTATCCTCTGCCTGGAGAGCTGCAAACATCGGGTATCCTCTGCCTGGAGAGCTGCAAACATCGGGTATCCTCTGCCTGGAGAGCTGCAAACATCGGGTATCCTCTGCCTGGAGAGCTGCAAACATCGGGTATCCTCTGCCTGGAGAGCTGCAAACATCGGGTATCCTCTGCCTGGAGAGCTGCAAACATCGGGTATCCTCTGCCTGGAGAGCTGCAAACATCGGGTATCCTCTGCCTGGAGAGCTGCAAACATCGGGTATCCTCTGCCTGGAGAGCTGCAAACATCGGGTATCCTCTGCCTGGAGAGCTGCAAACATCGGGTATCCTCTGCCTGGAGAGCTGCAAACATCGGGTATCCTCTGCCTGGACAGCACATATTTTAATGCACTGACCACTTCTGGACTTGTTGGACCTGTCAGTATAACCAAGACAGGAAACCTGCACTAATCTACACAAACAAGATAAACAATTTCTTCAAATTGCAACAAAACCAGTGCCCATTTGACTCCATGGATAAAGATGTCTTTTGTTACCAGGATGACCGTGGAAGTACATCAGTTATGCACTGAATATTAGATAACTATACTATTTAGTACCTATGTTGATACTCATGGCACATGCATTCTCTCTCGCTTGTTCTTTCCTTGCACTCTCTCAGATGTAACTCATGTACCCCTAAAATCATTTGTCTTCTCCTCTGTACAGGAACGATTGTTTTATCAAGTTTGCACATTAAGCCCTAGACATAACTTGTTTATTTCAGGAAAGGAAGAGTAAGACTGAATTATTTCCTTACTGATCATATTTGCCAAGGTCATCCTCTATCTTTCAATAATGGCATTTTTATGTCAGTGATTGCACATCTCTGAAAATATCTTACTTTTTCTTCTGTCTGTGATAATGTAGAACTATACAAAAATAATATCTAGTTCTGACAGCAGTCTTTGTGCTGGTAAATATAGTCTATTCAACATGTATTCTATGCACAGCTTCTTGACAGGTTTGTGTTTCACTTTCACATAATACTTCTGTAATGTCAAAAGTCACCAGTACAATGAATTTATGAATAGACTTGCAAGGGTTGTTGATCTGTTTCAACCCAAAATTCTTCCCCAAAGGCATTCATGTATTTATCACACATCTACACACTACTGCAAATAATTCATATTTTATATGAACACTTTTTTTTTTTTTTTTATCTGCAAATGGTCTTCACCTTTAAGCAACTGGTCTGTTTTCTTGTAGGATCGTAGCTCCTATACCGCTCTCACTGGCACCTGCTTGCAACAAAATGTCTTACTCGTACTACAGTATTTTAATGTTGATGCTTATGCAACTAGTTTAGTCAGCATTTCAAAATATTTTACTTGTTCACAACTCCATTCTCAGGCTGCTTTACTCTACCAGTGTTCTTATTCTTACAAGCTTAGTTATCCCAGACATATAAGGTGCAGATTTTTTAAGATACTGCATCAATCTGAGAAATGTGTGCATTGTGCTTTTTTCTCATCATCTGGCTTTCATATCTGCACTACGCTTTGATATTTTCTTTAACAAGCTTCACTCCATATGACAGCAGAACATGACCTATGCATTTCAGTCTTGCCACTTTTATTTTACATCTGTTCTTATTTACATTTCTGTGCCATCTTAATCTTATCATCTGTATCAGTGTTTTGTCTTTTTTTTTGTATACAACCCCATACTAACAGATCATCTACATTTATTTACATCTTCAAAGTATTTGGTTACTTGTGCAACAGTTATGTGCAATACATCTGCTTCTAATGAAAAAAAAAATGGAAGTGTAAAGAATCCTTACCTTCCTAATAGTGCATTAAAAGTATACAACTGAACTCAAGCTAGCTTTAACTTCCAGAAATACTGGTCTACATTTAGTAACAAAACAAACCTAGCATTTGGTGTAGTTAAGACCATTCCTCAACTGAAGACAATTGGTAATACTCAGTTTTAATAATTTTATTCAGATTTGATAGAGCAATACAAATGCAAGTCTTACTCTAATTTACAACAGTAACAATGTTATTCAACCTGCTAACACAGCTGCTTAAGGGCACCAATGATATCCGTTTACTTCAATCCCTGATCTGTTCTACTTCTATGTGATACTGGTACTTTTCCTGGAAGCACCTGTCACTGGTATTGCATTGGTGTTTATTTTTTATGCAATATTCTCCTGAAAGTTCTTACCCTGTAATTAAACCACCACAGATGTTTCTGTGGCTGTATTATCAGTGATATTTCTGTGATGGTAATTGTGGCTGTTACACATCTGTAGCATTTGCTGTTTGGTTTCCAATAAAAATGTACTCCTCGTTTCATCATTTTTCATATTTCATATTATCCAGTCTCGTTAATAAATCGTACAAGTCACAAAATAATTAGTTCTTGGCTCAATGTTGCAACTTCGTAACAAATATCTATAGAATTTTTTTAAGACCTTAAGCGCAGAGAATAGATGATGCATTCTTTCTAGGCCCATAATAACTACTGAATTTCTTTTACTGCTGCTACGTTTTCTTTCTCCTCTTTATGTAAGGCTTAAGAGGATTCTTCCTCAGCAACATGCAGGAATGTTGTACATTTTACATTTTCAGGGTTCCAAGTTAAACCACTTGCAATGAGGAACAAATCAAACTTCTGGACCCAGGGCTTCTAATTTTTCTTCTACATTCACCTGCTCTAAAGTAAAAGGACTCCTTGCGGCTGGAGTGGAAGCATATTTTCCTGCAAACTACACTTCTCTACAAATAAACACACATTCTTGACAACAAATACATTTCTTCATGTATGCAGCTGAATTTCCACTTCTGACACCCTTAGTGGAAAATAACACACACTTGGTATAATGACTAACAGTCCCGAGTGGTTTAAGCAAACTGAATTCTCTTAAAAAACAAAAAAAAAACCAACTTTAGAAGAAATAGTATCACATGCCATTCCACTCTCTGTAGCTACTTCATTAAGATCTAGAGGTATATTCTCCACATAAGACAACCTCCGGGCTTTTTATAAGAAGTCCAAATCCTCTACCCTCATAGCTGCTTGCCATGTACCTTAATAAGAGGCAATTGTAATGCCAAGCATACTTTCATATATGCATCATCATGGCCAGAAGAACAGGTACTGCTTAGCGATCATTACATGTAAATCAGCCCCTAATGCACCTAGTGCAGTTTCTCTAGGCTCTATAAAGAGTCGCTGGTATTGCTGGGATGAGCAGCCTTCCCTTCTAACATGATGGCATCAGCCACTCACTTTCAGCTTCCTCTACTGTCCCCTCCAGGGCATGGATCATTACTGACTCCAAGTCACCTGTGAGAGTCAGGACTTTTTCCCTTTCACTAGTCAGTTCCATGGTGCAAACTAAGACAAAGAGGGCTCTCTTACATTTAGTTACTTTACTTTGTCAGCACGGTTAAACTCTACTGCATGATGGCTATTTACAGGCAGAATCCAAGGGAAAAGGCTCTGAAATACTTCAAGAGACACCATAGCAGGTACAATACTCAAATCATAACTTAAAACAATTGTTAAAGCATACAGTTGCGGATTTATCCAGTACTAAGAAAAACGTTTTCACACTATTACTGTTATAAAGCATACACTTTACCCAACAATTTAAACAATTTTCATAGCTACTGTACTTAACATTGGCCAAACAGATTTTGACTTTTACTGGCATCAGCAAAGACAATGGCTTGAGTTTCAGTACCTTAAATAGCTAAACACACCTGCACACAAACAGCTCAAACTGTAGTCCAACAGATTTTTCAGCAAAAATTGACAGATATATACTAAAATAAGCTGGCACAGCAACTGCTGTCTAGCTCAATGCTGCAACAGGAATTTTTTTTTTTGAAAATCAAGACACTTGTTTTTAACTAGTAAAGAGCTCAAGTAATAAACTTTGCAGGTACCACCTGTCCTAGGACACTTATTGTAATATAAACAAGGAATGAAAAATCTCCCTGGAGGAGTCAAGTGAGAAAAGCATCTTAATATCTGTCTACATATGTTCCTGCAAAACACTACTACGATACACATGCACCTGTTTTCATGCCATCCACCCAAGAACCAGTATTTGAATGAGCTCAGCTGTGAAATTAACAACAGAGATTTCTGGTTTGCTTAATATGCTTTTGAGAAAAGATTGTTTAAAGGACCACTGTAGTATACAACTAAAAGAAATCTTCCCTCATTTCATTCATAACTATAAGTAGTTATTCTTTATTTTTTTCTATACCACAATGACCTATCACAGCACTAATTCCAACATTGTTCTGTTTTTCATCAAAGCTCTGCTTTACTTATAATGTAGTGTGGCCTGAAGAAGACATTTTTAAACATTACTTGCTATCAGGATACTCACAGAGGTTCTCCGGTTCGATTCCTGGCTGGAGTGAGAGGAGTGCCTTCTGCGTGGAGTCTGCATGTCCTCCCCACGGTTGAGTGGTGTTCCGAAAGACATGCGTGAATGAGAGTGCCTTTGCTGAAGGTTGGGCGTCGAGCTGGCAACTCGGCACCGTAAAGATCTACTGCCAATCATTAGCGGATGGGGGCTCTGCTGTGGTGACCCCTAACCGGGAAAAGCCGAAAAACAAACTTGCTATCAGGATGCCCTAGATTTACTCAGAATTATAGTACTTAGTATTACTGCACAGACTAACTTTTTTACCCACTTTTTAACTTGTTTTTCATTGTCCCCTTTCCAACACAATGTAAAGTGCTCTTCCTTCTTAATTTACAAACACCGCTTACAAAAACTGATTTAAGTTAAGAATTAGCCTCAGGAACTGCTTCTCCTCTCATTCACTCAACTTACTTGACAAACTAACATAGCAGTGACTCCTCACATACTTAAAATTTTACTGTTTTAATTGGCAGCAAGTGAGAAAGAAGACAGCAGTAGAAAAGTACAGTTGTGTACACTTACCATAAATGTAGATGAGTGCATTCACTGTTGCAGTCATTACATTTGGGTAATCTGCAGGCAGGTTGCCCTCAGTCGGCCTGATTAACAAAGTCTTGGGTCCTGCGTCAGTTGCTGTCCCTTCTACCATGACGTCAGGGGTATAAAACATGCAGCCGACGCCATTACAATCAGTTTTTCTTGCCCCAGATGTCAGGTGCCCCCCAAATGGGGAGCCAAATACTTAAAAACACAAAAATATACCTCCAAACAAAAGCAAATACACAAAAAAGGCTTTTAAGCATAGTAAAGGAAAGTAGAGGTATAGTAAGAGAAAAACAGGGGGTTGTAGGGAGGGTAACCAGGACTGCGACAGTGAATACACTCGAACATCTACATTTATGGTAAGTGTACACAACTGTACTATGTTCTTCATGTTTCACTGTTGCAGTCATTACATTTGGGTAGATTCCCACAGCTATGGTTGGGAGGATGGATTTATACAGCACTAGGACCAGCTAGAAGGCCCTGCAGGACAGCAGAGGCAAAGCCAGCTCTGGATTTAGAGAAGAAAGGTAAATGGTAATGTTTGGTGAATGTATGAACTGAGCTCCAGGTAGCAGCTTCTAGAATGTCTCTGGTAGGAACACCTCTGAGAAAGGCTGTAGAAGTAGATGCAGCCCTGGTGGAATGAGATCTGATCCCCTGGGGGATAGTTTTACCATGGTGCATATAGCAGAAACAAATACAATGGCTTATCCATTTGGAAATAGTCTGCTTTGAAATAGCCTTTCACTCTGCACCTGCAGCAGATACCACCAGTAGTTGTTCAGATTTTTTTTTGAGATTTTGTCTTGTTTAAGTAAAATTTAAGTTGTCTGTGTACATCCAATGAATGCAGAATCCACTCCCCCTTGTTCGGTGGATTGGGAAAGAAAGTTGGCAAATGAAGGGTCTGATTAAGAGCCACAATGGATACCATCTTAGTCATGAAGGATGGACTGGTCCTGAGAGACACCCTGTCCGCATGAAAAATGATGAAAGGCTCCACTGGCATAAGAGCCTGTAATTTGGAAATCCTTCTAGCTGAAGTGACTGCTAAAAGGAAAGCTGTTTTCCAGGAGAGAATTTTAAGTCTGCAGTAGCAGCTGGCTCGAAAGGAGGGAGAGTGAGTTTTTCCAATACAAAATTGAGGTCCCAGGCAGGGGTTGGAGCTCTCCTGGGTGGTCTTAGGTTTTTGGCCCGTCTGAGATACTGCTTTAGCAGAGGATGAGAGAAGAGGGGAGGTTCTGTGTTGTAATGAGCTGAAATGGCTGAGGCATGGATTTTATGGAAGAAAAGGACAGGCCCTTGTAAAGCATCTCAGTTAAGTACTGTAAAATCTGAGGAATATTGGGCACTGCTGTGTTTATCCCTTGTGATTGATTCCAGGCACAGAATCTTTTCCATTTTTCAGCATAAGATTTTCTAGTACTAGGCCTTCTTGCCTCCAAAATGACATCCATCACAGGTTTGCTGAGTGATGCTAAGGGTGAATTTAGGTGACTGGCCACACTGCAAGATTCAAAGTTTGGAGCTGTGTGTGCAGAATTTGGTTGTTCTGCTGAGACAGTAAGTAAGGTGTCTGAGGCAGGTGCCACGATGGAAGGTGTGACACATTGCGCAGGAGTGGATACCAGTGTTGGCGAGGCCAGTCTGGAGCAATCAAAATCATTTTTGGTTTGTCCTGTTTGACTTTTAGTAGAACTTTGGAGAGCAGATGCATAGGGGGAAAGGCATAGACTGATTTTTCCAGCTGAATGAAGAGCATCCACTTTCCAGGCTTTTTTGTGATGAGTTCTTGTGCAGAATTTGTCCAACTGATAGTTCTGGGGTGAGGCAAAAAGATCTATATCTGGACTCCCCCATTTGTGTGTCAACATGTTGAAAATCCGTAGTTCCAGTTTTCATTCGTGTGGGTCCATGAAATTTCTGCTTAGTTCATCTGCCAGAGTATTCAGCTTTCCTGGCAGGAATTGAGCTTGTAGTTGTATTTGATAGGTCAAGGCCGTGTTCCACAATGCCATGGCTAGTCTGCAAAGGGGGTAGGAGTGTGTACCCCCCTGCTTGTTTATGTACCACATAACTGTGGTGTTGTCTGTCTATCATTAACTGTCCTGGATGAAGGTAGTCCTTGAAGGCCGTCAGTGCATTCTATACAGCTAGCATTTCTTTTTGATTGATATGAAGGTGCATTTGATTTGGGCTCCATTTGCCCTGAATGCACTTCCCTGCCAGATGAGCCCCCCAAGCATGGTCTGATGAGTCTGTAGTTAGGGTTTGGGTGGCAGGGGGTGGAGTGAATGGCAGTCCCTTGTTTTGGTGGCAGGCCTCTGCCCACCATAGGAACTCTAGCTGCAGGCAAGGTATGATAGGAATCATGGTTTCCAGGCTGTGACAATGTTGACTCCATAAACTTTTTAAGTACCACTGAAGTTTCCTCATATGCAGTTTTGCATTTGGAATTAGTAGAATGCAGGAGGCCATGAACCCCAAGGCTTGCAGAATTTGTCTTGCAGATAGCAGGGTTTTTGTGGCCACCTGTTTGAAGTAAGTTACCAAATGAATTTGCTTTTCTGGCGTAAGGTAAGCCAATCTGGGCAGTTGTATTCAAGCTTGTGCCCAGGAATGTAATTTTTTTGAGAGGGTACCATTTGTGATTTCTTTTCATTTATGGTGTACCCTAGTCAAGTTAGATCCCTTTTTAAAAATGCCAGATGTTTTAGAAGAATGTCCCTGTTTTCTGCCTGAATTAGACAATCGTCCAAGTATGGATATATCTGAATATTTCTTTGCCTGAAAAATGCAATTACTGGAGCCAGGCACTTTGTGAAGACCCTGGGCACAGTAGATAAGCCAAAGGGCAGTGCAGAGAACTGGTAATGCAAGTAGCCTGCTTTGAAGCGGAGGTATCTTCTGCAAGAATCCCTGATTGGGATATGCAGGCAAGCCTCTTTTAAGTCTAGAGTTACCAACCAGGCATCTTTGCCTAGCATAGGAAGTAACTGTTGAAGAGTCAGCATCTTGAATTTTGGAATGTCCAGAAATGTGTTTAGAGTAGATAAGTCCAGAATTGGACGCCATGATTTGTCTTTTCTGGGTACCAGGAAAAGTCTTGAATAGAAACCTTGTCCCTTTTCCTCTTCTGGTACTGGTTGAATAGCCTCCATGTTCATGAGGGACAGTACTTGTTTTTGGGCCTCTGCCCACTGATTTGGGGGCAGGTCTGGCCATCCGTTTGGGATTGGCAACATGTGGAAATGAAATCTGTATCCCTGGGATACTATATTTAAAACCCATTTGTCCTGGGTTATAAGTTGCCAGTTTCTTGCATGAAGTGCAAGTTTTCCACCTAAAGGGGCGGCTAAAAGGTAAGTGCTTGGTAAGTGTAAAGGGAAATCATTGAGACTGCTTACCATAGGGAGGTGTCTTGTTGTTTCCAGATTTGGAGGAGGAGGCACCCCATTGTTTTGTTCTAAAAGTCCCTTGTGACTGAAACCTGGAGCCTTTGGAATGTCTGGGTTTGACTTCAGTGGCTCTCGAAGGAGCTGGAAAGGACCAGTTCTTAGTAGGCTAGTGCCTACTAAATCTTGGAGGTTGCACTTGTAAGAAATCTTTCACAGTTTGCATAGATTTAGCTTTATCTTCCATCTTTTTTAAAACTTTTTTCAGCCTTATTACCAAAGAGACGGTCCTGTTGTAAAGGAGCATCCAACAATTTTGCTTTAACATGATCAGGCAGAGTTTGCTCTTTGAGCCAAGCATGCCTTCTTAGCACAGACCCGGTTACAGCAGCCCTGCAAGAGGCCCCCAAAGAATCAAAACCACATTGCAAAACTTGTTCAGCTGAATGCAATAGATCCTGCAAATCTTTATTTTTCACACAGTCAGAAATTAACATTTTCTGTTTAAGCAGTCCCATGATATGCTGTTGATATTTAAGCATATGAAATTGACAGTTTAAAGCCCTGACTGCCAAGGTTGCAGAAGTGGAAACCTTCTTACCCCATCAATCCAGCACCCTGGAATCTCTATCAGAAGGGGTAGGATTTTTAGCAGTAGAAGCCTTAATGCCCTTGGGACACTGAGAAATGGTTTCAGGATCTGCAATAGGATTTTTGAAAAGGAATTTGTGGGAGTCAGGAACCCTGTAGCATCTGTCTGGCTTACAAGGAGCCGAAGGCAGAGAATTAGGAGCCATACTAGATTCTGAAAAAACATCAACAACAAGGTCTAGAACAGTAGGTATAGCCAAAGGCCTATGCTGAGGAAGAATAAGAAAATCCCCAAGTCTCTTTTTAGATTCAGAGAAATCCCGACTTCCCCAGTGGAAATGTTCCCTTAAGGTATGTAAAGTTTCCCCAAAAGAAAAATCCTCAGAGGGAGAAGCAGAAGGAATGGAATCTTCTGCATCAGAGTCCTCATAAGTAGGTATAGACAAATCCTGTTCATTGGAAGAGTCAGAAGAAATAGAATCCTGTTCAGAAGATTCATAATCAGGGTCTTGCCTAGGCCTCTTAGAAGGGGGGGGGGGGTTGGCTACCCCTGATCAGAGTAATTAAATCTTCAGCCATTTTTGATTATTTGTTTTTTAGGCATAGGGGCCTGCACATGAGGCCCAGGCTCAGTTTTTTAGGCATAGATTTAGATTTTGGCCTTAGTTTTGAAGATGGCATTGGTCTAATATACAAATCTGTAGGCCTGAAAACACCCTTAGAAGCCGGTGACTGTACAGCGGCTCTGGACCCATCTAAGGTAGAGACATCTGCGGGTTCCATAACTGAAGCATCTTGCGGCATACCAGACTCCGAATGGGTCTCAGTAGAGGCCTGCAAATCAGAAGTAGCGGGTATCAGGGGCTGCGAAAGCACCTCACAGAGTACCGGCGAACTGGCAACTGGCTTAGGAGAAGCGTCATCAGTTTTGGAACTCGATGGCCTGTCTCTGTCTTTTTCCTTGCGTTTTATAGGTATTTCAGTAGTCTGATTGCTAACCGATGACATTTCTGGATAATTAAAGCGTGAGCCAAAATATTTAGAAGCAAAAGTGTACCGACGTTTAATAGTGCATTGATTAAATTTAGCACAAAACCGACAGCAAGGTACATTGTGCTCAGGGCCTGGGCAAGGAATACAGTACAAATGAAAATCCTTATGAGGTATGTGCTTCCCACAAGTAATGCAATTATTAACTTTTACTGACATCGATAAGGAAAAGTTTCCCCAATGGGGCACATTGCTTTTTAGTTGAAGACTTCGGTTCTGAAACTCGAAAACGAAAATTTCTGGAGTCGGCCAACCGGCACTTGCGAACTGCTTCTGCTTCGGGCACCGCGGCAAGAAAGACTGATGTAATGGCGTTGGCTGCATGTTTTATACCCCTAGCAACCTGACGTCATGGAAGAAGGGACAGCAACCGACGCAGGACCCAAGACTTTTTTAATCAGGCCAACAGAGGGCAACCTGCCAGCAGATTACCCAAATGTAATGACTGCAACAGTGAAACATGAACATCACTTTTTCTGTATACAAATGTTAAATTTGCTGGGTAATACAATGTTAAGATACAGGGAAAAACATTCCTAAAGAAAGCCTCTCAAAAGATTTAATGCAAACCCAACATATATTGAGAAATATAAATAGCACAGAAATAATCAACACGAAGAAAACAACAAAGCATGCTTTATTTACTATTACAGCATAGACACAATTTTGGAGGAGCAAAATAACTTCCTGGATAAGTAAACGTTGCATTCAGAGTGCACTCCTTTAGAATAAAAAATTTCCAAATGTAGCTCTCGGGCTCTGTGATGTACAGGACAAAGCCCTGATGGATGGTTCGAGTTTGAGTGGCGGCTTAGGAACTGAAAGGGATGGGCAGGGGTGACTGGAAAGGAGTATCCGAGTCCAGCTTCTTCACCCTGGGGGGGGGGGGGGGGGGGCAAGATGGCTTCTGGTTGGCAGATCACCACCACAGAAGCAGAATGTTGCAAGGCACCAGAAAAAGTACAGTTGTGTACACTTACCATAAATGTAGATGTTCGAGTGTATTCACTGTTGCAGTCATTGCATTTGGGTTATTTGTTACAGTAGCCCTCAGTCGGCCTGATTAACAAAGTCTTGGGTCCTACATCAGTTGCTGTCTCTTCTTCCATGACGTCAGGTCATTGGGGTATAAAACATGCAGCCGATGTCATTACATCAGTTTTTCTTGCCCCAGATGTCAGGTGCCCCCTAAAGGGAAGCAATTAAATCTATAAACATACAAGGTTATACCTCAAACAAAAAATCAAATACACCAAAAAGCTTTTAACCACTAAAAAGAAGAGTTATAGCCAAAAAAAAAAAAAAAAATCAGGGGGCTGGAAGGAGGGTAACCAGGACTGCAACAGTGAATACACTAACATCTACCATTTATGGTAAGTGTACACAACTGTACTATGTTCTTCATGTTTCACTGTTGCAGTCATTACATTTAGGTAGATTCCCAAAGCTAACAATGGGAGGAGGAATTTAGATAGCATTAGGACCAGCTATAAGGCCCTGCAAAACTGCAGTGGCAAAGCCAGCTCTAGATTTAGAGAAAATTGGCAAATGGTAATGCTTGGTGAAAGTATGTACAGAACTCCAGGTCGCAGCTTCTAGGATGTCCCTGGCAGCTATGCCTCTGAGAAAGGGTGTAGAGGTAGATGCAACCCTGGTTGAGTGGGGTCTGATCTCCTGTGGGATAGGTTTTCCCTGGTGCTTATAGCAGAAATGAATGCAATGGCCTATCCATTTGGAAATGTTTTGCTTCGAAATAGCCTTCCCCTCTGTCACTGCAGCAATTGCCACCAGCAGTTGTTCAGATTTCCTTTGAGGTTTAGTCCTGTCCAAGTAGAATCTAAGTTGTCTGGGCACATCTAAGGAGTGCAGTATCCATTCCCCTTTGTTCTGTGGATTAGGAACGAAGGTTGGAAAATGAATGGACTGATTAAAGGCCACACTGTACACCATTTTTGGCATGAAAGAGGGATTGGCCCTGAGGGACACCCTGTCCACATGAAAGATGATGAAAGGCTCCACTGCCATAAGGGCCTGTAATTCAGATACCCTTCTTGCTGAAGTGATGGCTAAAAGGGAAGCTGTTTTCCAAGAAAGGAATTTTAAATTTGCAGTAGCAGCTGGCTCGAAAGGAGGAAGGATGAGTTTCTCCAATACAAAGTTAAGGTCCCAGGCTGGAGTTGCTCTCCTGGGTGATCTTAAATTTTTGTCCCCTCTGAGGAACTGCTTGAGCCGTGGATGAGAGAAGAGGGGAGGGTTCTGTGTTATAATGAGCTGAAATGGCTGCGGCGTGAATTTTTAATGAGGAAAAATACAGGCCCTTGTGAAGCATCTCAGTTAAGTATTGTAAAATCTGAGGTAAATTGGGCACTGCTGTGCTCATCCCTTGAGATTGGTTCCAGGCACATAATCTTTTCCATTTTTCAGCATAAGATTTTCTAAAACTAGGCTCCCTTGCCTCTAAAATGACATCCATCACTGGTTTACTGAGGGATGGTAAAGGAGAGCTTAGGTAATTAGGCAGGCTGCTAGGTTCAATGTTTGCAGCTGAGGGGGAGCAATCTGGTTCCCCTGCTGAGACAGCAGGATAGAAGTCTGAGGCAGGTGGCATGGGGCCAACAGTGACACATTGTGCAGGAGGGGGTACCAGTGTTGGCATGGCCAGGCTGGTGCAATCAAAATCATCCTTGGTTTGTCTTGTTTGATTTTTAGTAGTACTTTGGAGAGCAGAGGCAGAGGAGGAAAGGCATAAACTGATAGGTTTTTCCCGCTGAAGGACAGAGCATCCACCTTCCAAGCTTGTCTGTGGGGAGTCCTTGCGCAAAATTTTTCCAGGGGGAGGCAAACAAGTCTATATCTGGGCTCCCCTATTTGCTTGTCAACATGTTGAAAATCCTTGGTTCCAGTTTCCACTCGTGTGGGTCCATGAGGTTTCTGCTTAGTCCGTCTGTATTTGAGCTTGTAGATGCACTTGGTAACTCAAGGCTGTGTTCCACAATGCCATGGCTAGTCTGCAGAGGGGGTAAGAATGTGTACCCCCCTGCTTGTTTATGTAACACATAACAGTGGTGTTGTCAGTCTTTACCATTAATTGTCCTGGAAGAATGTGGTCCTTGAAGGCTGTCAGAGCATTCTGTACAGCTAACATTTCTTTATGATTGATGTGAAGGTGCATTTGAATTGGGTTCCATTTGCCCTGAATGCAATTCCCTGCCAGGCACGCCCCCCATGCATAGTCTGATGCGTCTGCTGTTAGGGTTTGGGTGGCAGGGGTTAGTGTGAATGGTAGTCCCTTGTTTTGGTGGCAGGCCTCTGCCCACCAAAGGAACTCTAGGCATAGACCAGGAATGATAGGAATCATTGCTTCTAGACCCTGAGAATGTTAACACCATAGGCATTTTAGATACCACTGTAGTTTCCTCATATGCAGTCTTGCATATGGAATTAGAAGAATGCAGGAGGCCAAGGACACCAAGGCTTGTAGTATTTGCCTTGCAGATAGCAGGATTTTTGAGACCACTTGTTTGAAGTAGGTTGTCAAGTGAATTTGTTTCTCTGGCGTGAGAAAAGCCATCTGGGAAGTTGTATTTAAGCTTGCTCCCAGGAATATAATTTGTTGACAGGGTACCAGGTGTGATTTCTTTTCATTTATGGTGTACCCCAGACAAGTTAGCATCCTTTGTACAAAAGCCAGATGATTCAAAAGTATGTCCTGGTTTTCTGCCTGAATTAGACAATCGTCCAGGTTCATAGGTTCATATTAGGCTATCTGCCCGAGGGCATTTACAAGCCTAGCCCATAGTTTTGTGGCTTACGCCACCCCTTTAGTTTGGAGAAACTATTCCCATTATTTTGCTGTGCCTCTGTTGAGCAGTGACACTGAGGTAACCCCTGGGGTGTATCTGCCTAACTACTTTAGCAATATGAGTGTCGAATGAAAGGCTACTGTCAACCTGGGTCCCCAGGTCCCTGATAACTTCTTCTGTGATCAGGGGATTGCCACCTATATGGTAGCTAGGGGTAACCTTGTTTTTCCCAAAGGGTATGACTATGCATTTCTTGGCATTTAACTTTAGGCCATGGCTCTGGCACCAGTTATCCGTTTCTGTGAGACCCTTCTGAAGGATATCTGTGTCAGATGTGTTTTCGACTACGGCACCCAGTTTGCAGTCATCTGCAAACTTTGTCAGCCATAACCCTCCTGTGTTTGCTTGTACTTCAGAAAAGTAGATGCCAAACAATAGTGGGCCCAGGACTGAGCCCTGTGGGACACCACTTGTGACAGGCTTTGAGTCTGACATGGCGCCAGCAACTCTGACCCTGTGGGTTCTGTCACTCAGCCAGTTTGCAACCCATCTTGTAATGTATGGGTTTACATTTAAGTTGATGAGTTTTTTAATGATACCCGAGTGGGGTATTGTATCGAAAGCCTTCACCAGGTCCAGGTAGGCTGTATGGACTGCCTTTCCCTCGTCAATGGCCTTGGTGACTGTTTCGAAAAAGTCAACCAAGTTTAAAAGGCATGATCTGCCTTTGACAAAGCCAAACTGGGTTGGATCCAAAGTCTGCAAATTCTCTATGTCTTTATTTATGAGATCCATTATGATCCTCTCCATGGCTTTGCAGATAAGGCTTGTCAAGCTAATGGGACGGTAATTTCCAGGGTCGGTGGAGGCACCGCCTTTGTGGAGTGGGACCACAGTCGCTGTGCGCCACTCCTGGAATGCGATATCTGGAGGTGAGACTAAGATTAAATAGCTGTCCTAACTGTGGGTTTAATTCCTCGTTGAGTTCGTGGAGCACACAGCCGGGGACACCATCAGGTCCCATGGATGCTGTGTTCTTTGCCTTGGAGAGAGCAGTTCTTACCTGGGCGTTAGAGATGTTTGGGGGGCTACAATCATTTGGTATAGATATCTCTCCTTTAGGGGGGAGGGGGGGAGAAGTTTGCACTGAACCTGTCAGCCAGTACGTTGGCAATGTCTGTAGGATCAGTAATCTTCACATCATTTTGAACTAATTCTGAGCATATCTGGGAGTTTCCTCCTAGGTTTCTGACATAGCTAAAGAATGCCTTATGGTTGTCCTTAGAGTCCTTAGCTATTTTTCTTTCAAAATTAGCTTTGGATGATTTTATGAGAGCTCTTCGCTTTTTACTTATAGTGATCAGCGGTGTCTTACCTTTTAAGGATTTTGCTCTATCTTGTAGTAGCTTTCTCCTTTTGTTGTAGAGTTTGTTTATGGCTGGGGTCCACCAGACTGGACGCTTGCCTTTGGTACAAAGAGTCTTTGTTTTGCTTGGGATTGCCTGATCCATGCAGCCCTGCAGGTGCTGGTAGAAGGCATTTGTAAGTGATTCAGCGGTTTGAGTAATGTTTACCGCCGGCTCAGGGGCCTTAAAGGAGACCACACTAGTCTTTAGAAGTGTGAAGTCGGCTTTCGAGAAGTTCTTTACTGTGGTCTTTTTTATTTCAGGTGGGGGCGGGATGAGGACCTCCAGCGAGATTAGTTTGTGATCTGATCTCACCAGTGAGGGGTATACTTCCGGTGTTGAACATTGTGCTCCTATGTTCATGATGATGAGATCAAGTATGTTTTCTCCTCTTGTAGGGATGGTGACTAGTTGTTCCATGGCATTTGAGTTTATGAATTCCAGGAACTTTTGGGCTAGAGTGTTTGGGCTTGAGTAGTGTTCCCAGTCTATATTAGGGTAGTTGAAGTCACCTAGTATGATGGTGTTCGGAGATACATTTATCTCCTCCAGTGTTTTCAGGAAGGCCATGCGAGGTTCCTGAGTTTGCGAGGGTGGCCTGTAACATGCTACAAATTGCAGAGCAGTCTTGCCTATGGTTAATTGCACCTGGATGGTTTCCGTTGCATCGTGCGTTGCCACCAATCTTGAGGTGTGGGTGTCCTTGATGAATATGGATACCCCCCCACCTTTCTTGGTATTGTCCGGATTTTGGGGCCGGAACGCATGATATGAGGTAAAACCTGATAGTGCTGGGGTGCTCTCAGGAGCCTTGAACCAGGTTTCTGTCACAGCACAGACATCGATGTTCTCCATACTGAGAAGGGCCTCGAGTGTGTGCATCTTGAGGTAGAGACTTCTGGCATTGAGCAGCATTACCCTTAGTTTTTTTTCTTTGTTGTGTTCTAGGGTGGTAGGTTTAGAATTTCAGCCTTGCCTAAAAAAGGCAATATGGGGGCGAGCCTTTGCCAAAATCCGGAATCCCAGGGGTGACAGGTGCAAGCCGTCCCTTGCGAAGCAGCGTGGCTTGTCCAGCATGTCATCCCAGGCAGACAGACATTGGATCCCCTTTGAATGACACCAGAGTTTAAGCCAATTGTTAAAGCTGATCATCTTATCTCTGTATTGTGGCATCATTCTTGGTGAGGGTAGGATACTGCTCAAGGTCAGGGTCATACCTGCTTGGGCTACATAATCAGAGAGCTCCTCTATGTCTCTTTTCATGTAGTCCAAGGAGGTACGTCTCAGGTCGTTTACACCAGCGTGGACAATGATTGAGTCGTACTTGTACCTGCTGTTGAGAGACCTGAGTGCATGCGTTATGTGGCGGATTCTAGCGCCCGACAGGCAGCTTACTGTGACCTTCTCCTTACTCAGTCTGGTGAGCGGGACATCAGTGTGTCTGACTATGGAGTCACCAATGACTTGTGTGTCTGGCATTGTGTTTGGCCTTAAGGGCTGTGACTGCTTGACACTCTGACTGTGTGGTCTATGTGTTGCAGGTGTTGTGTTCTGAGGTGGTAGTTGTTTGGGTGTCTGCTTTGGTGGCCTCTGCTGTTTTGGTAGATTTTTGATCAGAGCCTCCGAGTATGTCTTTGTGCGTTTATGTGTATGATTTGAGGTTTTGATGGTATTATGTGAGACTGGGTCTATAGTGTGTGTGGTTACCTTCTCCTCCTGTCTGGTCTTGCCAGTCCTATGTTGAGAGAGCTCAGCCTCCAGTTTGGCCATATAGTTGCATCTCTCGCATGTATTTGTGTTTTGTGGGAGGAGGAGAGGGTTGTCTGTGTACATGAGGCAATTGTAACATTGCCTCAATATTCCCAGGTTCACCAGCTGAGCAGGAGAGGACATTAGCAACTGATCCCACGACATGCTAGAAGGAAATAGACAGAAAAACTTAAAAAAGGTTCTGGGGGATGTGGGTGACCGAGAAATGGGGTTTGCTTTTTTGGGGTACTATCTATAACAAGAGTGCTGTATCAAGGTGATAAGTACTGTAGGAGCAAGTGCTGGGCTATACAGATAGAGAATAGTCTACTTGGGAGTCAAGTAGAGATAATTTATAGTTATAGGATACACTAAATAGAACAGTAGTATACTTTTGTATACCCCTACAAGAAAAACAGTTGGGCACTTACCCCATCACAAGAAAAAAAAAAACTTATGTTTAGCATGAGAGTTTTATATCAATGTTCTTCTGTATAAACTACCTCATAGTTCCCATCTTTGCAAAACTATCATACCTTCAAATATACTTTGAGGAAGGTAGTTTTAAGGGAAAATTTGAAGAGTGGACTTTAGGTAACCCTAATAGTTTAAACCTGATTAACCGGCGCTGCCCTAGTGTGCAACGGTAGCAGCTCCGCGCTAAATCTCGCTAATGCGCGCTAAAGCGCGCTTTATAGCAAGGGGCTGGAAAAGACAGGAAATGACCCAAAATGGCCAATAAACTACAAGTTACTGCCTTAAACCACTCCTCTAAGGACAAACAGGCAGCTCAGTACTCCCCACTCTCACTGGTGAGTAAAGAAACTTCCCTCTGACCAAACAAGGACAATGGAGAAACACAGGAACCAAGACAAAGCCCAGGGATCAGCAAAATCTGGTCTCTGGAACACTAGTTAGGAAAGTATGGAAAAACAAAGATTTTTTGGGGGGGTTTTTTTCAAGATTTTTTTACAGAAAGGCAGAAAACACAATAAATGCTATAATTTTCGATTAATTGCTATCAAAAGCTAGTACACTTGAGTGTATTAGCCTGTAATTTAACTTTTAGGCAAAACTTAAATTAGCAAGTGCAGTAAACAGTTTTAGCTTATAAAGACAGAAAAAACAGTGCAAACTTCAATAAAACAAGCAAAAACAGTGGTCGAAAGTATCAAATAGTCGAAAAAGCCAAGAAAAATACTTACGTATTGGTACATTTGAATATTATTTTGCCTGCAAAATGCAATGACTGGAGCTAGGCACATTGTGAATACCCTGGGCACAGTAGATAAGCCAAAGGGCAGTGCAGAGAACTGATAGTGTGTGTAGCCTGCTTTGAAGCATAGGTATCTTCTGCAGGATTCCCTGATTGGGATGTGCAGGTATGCTTCCTTTAAATTTAGTGTTGCTAACCAGGCATCTTTGCTTAGCATAAGAAGCATGGTGAAGAGTCAGCATCTTGAATTTTGGAATCACTAAAAAGGTGTTTATAGTATGCCAGTCCAGGATAGGATGTCATGAATTGTCTTTTCTGGGTAATGGGAAAAATCTTGAGTAGAAACCTTGTCACTTTTCTTCGTCTGGTACCAACTGAATAGCCCCTATGCTCAACAGAGAGAGTACATGCTTTTGGGCCTCTGCCCATTGATTTGGAGGTAGATCAGGCCAACCTCTTGGAATTTGTAACCTGTGGAAGTAAAAGCTGTATCCTTGGGACACTGTATTTAAAACCCATTTGTCCTGGGTAATGAGTCCCCAGTTCTTTGCATGAAGTTCAATTTTTCCTCCCAAAGGGGCAGTCAGTTGAGAAGTGCTTGGAAGTTTTAAAGTCATAGAGACAGTTTACCATGGGGGGGGGGGTTATTACTCCCAGATTTGGAAGTGTAGGCCCCCCACTACTTAGTCCTGTGCATCCCCTGGGACTGAAGCTTGTGTGCTCTGCTAGATCTGAGTTTGGACTGAGAGAGGCAGGAAAGGACCAATTCTTAGAAGGCCAATGCCTACTAAATCTTGGAGGTTGTACTTGTAAAAAATCATTAACAGTTTGCATAGATTTAGCTTTTTCCTCCATCTTTTTAAGAACTTCTTCTGCCCTGTTGCCAAACAGGCGGTCCTGATTTAAGGGAGCATCCAGTAATTTTGCTTTAACATGATCTGGCAAGGATTGCTCCTTAAGCCAAGCATGCCTTCTAAGTACAGACGCAGTTACTGCAGCCCTGCAAGATGCCTCTAGTGAATCAAAACCACACTGCAATGTATGTTTACCAACTTGTTCAGCAGAATGCATATAATCCTGTAAATCCTTATTTTCAGCAGAATCAGAAATCATCATCATTTTCTGTTTAAGCAATCCAGTAATATGCAGCTGATACTTTAACATATGAAACTGGCAATTCAAGGCCCTAATGGCCAAAGTTGCAGAAGTGTAAACCTTCTTGCCCCATCTATCCAGTGCCCTGGAGTCTCTATCAGAGGGGGTAGGATTTTTGGCAGTAGTAGCTTTAAGGCCCTTGGGTCCCTGTGAAACCATTTCAGGATCCGCAGTAGGATTTTTGAAAAGGAACTTATGACAGTCAGGAACCCTGTAATATCTATTAGGTTTTCTGGAAGCAGGAGGTAGAGAGTAAGGGGCCATGCTAGATTCCGAAAAGGCATCATCAACAATGTCCAGTACAGGAGGTATAGCTAAAGGCCTGTGCTATACATCCCCAAGCCTCTTTTTAGAATCAGAGAAATCCTGACTTTCCCAACGAAAATGCTCTCAGAGTATGCAAGGTTTCACCAAAAGAGAAATCCTCTGGAGGGGGAATCAGAGGGAATAGAGTCCTCAGCATCAGAATCCTCATAGGTAGATAAGTGTAAATCCTGGTCATCTGAGGAAACAGAAATTTCAGAATCCTGGTCAGAAGTATCATAAGCAAATTCAGTCCTAGGTCTCTTAGAGGGGTAAGGTTGGCTTCCCCTGATTAAAGTAATAAGATATTCAGTCATTCTTATCATTCGTTTTTTAGGCATAGAGGCCTGACCATGCGGTCTGGGCGTCAGTTTTCTAAGTGTGGTTCGAGTTTTAGGCCTTGAAGAAGAAGATGGCATCAGTTTAATTTTCAATTCAATAGGCCCGAATACACCCTCAGAAGCCGGTGCCTGCAGAGCGACTCCAGACCCATCCAAGGTAGAGACATCCGCAGGTTCCACATTTGAAGCATCTTGCAGCATACCGGACTCCGAATGGGTCTCAGTAGAGGCCTGCGAATCTGAAGTAGTGGGTATGAGGGGCTGCAAAAACACCTCACTGAGTACCGGTGAACTGGTCGGCCTGTCTCTGTCTTTATCTTTATGTTTTTTCAGAATGTTGGTAGTCGAATGGCTTACCGAAGACGTATCAGTATAACTGAACCGAGCACCAAAATAAGGCAAATATACAGACGACGGATAGTTCGTGGTTTAAATTAGGCACAAAACTGACAGTGAGGTATGTCATGGTCAGGGCCTAGGCAAGGAATACAGTACAAATGAAAATCTTTATGAGGTATTTGCTTTCCACAAGAAATGCAATTATTTACTTTTACTGACATTGGTTTAGAGCAAGAAAAAATTTCCCCAGTGGGGTACTTGGCTTTTAGTTGAAGACTTCGGTTCTGTCGGCCAACCGGCACTTGCGAACTGCTTCTGCTTCGGGCACTGCACGGCAAGAAAGACTGATGTAATGACGTCGGCTGCATGTTTTATACCCCTAATGACCTGATGTCACGGAAGAAAAGACAGCAACTGATGTAGTACCCAAGACTTTGTTAATCAGGCCGACTGAGGGCTACTACAAGCAGATAACCCAAATGTAATGACTGCAACAGTGAAACACGAAGAACATCTACCAGGACTGAGGATGTATACCTGGCAAACCCAAGCCAGGAGCCCTCATTAACATATGGCTAAAAGCTAGAGCACATACAAGGAGAAGGGCAAAGGGCATCCCAACCTGCTGATGCATGTGCTTAAGTCAATCACCAGGGCATGGATAAGAGTCTCAAATAGAAATTACTTCATTGTTGAGATTATGGCACAAATTACCTCCATGGCTACCTGAATGACAGCTTCTCTGGGTGGATCTCACCCTCGGACTGAGATTCTCAGGTCTTGTAGAAATGAATGGGCTCTAGACCAACAAGAGAAAGCTCAAAGGTCTACAGCTATGGAGGTAAAAAACAGAAAGAATTCCAATGCAACTAGTCATCAGCAACTCGGCATGAAAAATGCACAGCTCAAGAATAGGAGCATGCCTACAGCAGCCTTATTGTGTAACTAACAGAAATAAACAGAACTAGTACAGTTGCTTCATCAGCGACCCTGGGAACACTGGGTAGCTGCAAGAGACTGTGCTAGTCTCAGATGTTCTGAAGTCACTGCCTCCTCATTTTCCTGAGATGCAGTGAACTAGTTTATTATAAACAAGAGGGATGTAGAATATCTACCCCTACAAGAAAAACAGTTGGGCACTTACCCCATCACAGGAAAAAAAAAAAACTTATGTTTAGCATGAGAGTTTTATATCAATGTTCTTCTGTATAAACTACCTCATAGTTCCCATCTTTGCAAAACTATCATACCTTCAAATATACACTTGCTGCTACAAGGTTCTGGTTACATATAATACACCTCTTTTGCATTAGGGCTTTACTTAACTTTCCTGGGAATCCTAACATAGAATAAGTCATGGATATTCTTTTTCAAAGAGAAAAATAAAAAAACAAAATGAAACTAAAAACTTACTTGTTGTGTAGCCACACCACACGTTTTTGTTAAACACTGCAATAATATGAAATAAGTAGTAAATCTGCACTGTTCCCAGCCTTGACAGGTCAAGTTCCCCCAAATGAAATGCAGTATCTTGTGGTTTCTCTCGCTCTCCTTTATTCTTCTCATCTTCTTTCCTTTTCTCCAATGTCTCGGGGCAACTTTCTTTCCAATGCCCTGGGGCAACTTTCTTTCCTTTCCTCCAATGTCTCGGGACAATCTTCTTTCCTTTCCTCCAATGCACTAAGGCAACCTTCTTTCCTTTCCTGCAATGTTGCAAGGCAACAACATGCTTCCTCAGTGATTCAGTTTATTATATCACGACAGCTCAGAATTCTTAGTTTTTCACATTAGTGAATAAAGTGTCAACATAGATAAACGTCCTCACAATTATATTGTTAGTGTTCAGCACCAATCATACAGCCTCATACCCTTAAGGAATTTGATCCTACTGGCAAAGCAGTGCAAGTCAACCTTTTTAACTACTCTGAAGTATGCATCAAGTCTACTTTATTCTTCTCCTGTTGCACAAAATAGAATCCATCTCATAAAACTGCACTACTGTTCCTCTTGGGGAAGTTAACAGCCAGCTTTTCTGCTCTCTTCCAGAATGAATGAGTTAAACTGTCCATCTCAGACACCCTCTTTTACATGTCAGAACCATGTTGAGAATCCCCATCCTCTCACAAAACTGTCCTGCACCTGTTTGCTGAACCCTGGTCTTGCTCCCTCTTTTCACTGGAATTTGGAATCTTCAGAAGTCTGCTTTTGCCAGATTTATACCCCTCATGAGTATTACTCAGTCCCTCCTACCCCACTCCTTTATTCTTTTCCAGTTTCCCGTTGTCCTCCCTTGTTGTGTCAGGTGGACAATACATTGCATCAATTCACCAACTGCGCCCTTCTTCTACCTTAACTGCCAGGACATAATCTATCATGGAACCCTGGATGTACCTTTGCCCCATTTGTCACATCTGATGCTGTCCTTTACACAGATTATCACTGCTTTCCCATCTCTCCATTTTCAGTCATTCCTGAATAATCTAGATTTGTGCACCTCCTTATTCCACCCACTCTTATCATTGGCCCATGTGCAGGGCGTTGGTAAGACAACCGTCAAAAATACAAGAGGAGATCTGTGGCACTGCCTAGTTCTGGTATTATACATCCAAGACCCAAAAGGTGAAATCTCACACTGATGGTTCAAATTCAAACAAGCATCTGACATTTCGAGCCTGGGCAATGGACATGCCCAACAGCTCCTTAGCTTTCACTTGCCAGGTCTAGTTCGTCCAAATGAAGCATTTAAATTACAAGGGCTAACACCTTCATGGGAATATAAGGCTTGACATCTAAAAATGTGCATGGATCAATAGCCTAGCAAGTATCTACGACAGGGTGACTTGTGGGGCACCATGAGGTCAGGATGCACAGACCCAAACCTATGCCAAATGACTAAGATGTGCAAGCACTGCAGGTTTAGAACAATAACAACAACAACTAATAATAATTAATAATAATTAATAATAATGATAATAATAATGACAATTATTTTTTATTATTAATAATGACACCCATTTGTTAGCCAGGTAGGCCCACTGAACAGAGTCCCTTTTCAGAGGTGACACAAGAAAAATGTCTGGTTAAGTGACTTTCTCTAGGTCACACAGTAGGCAAATGAGGGCTGAGGAAATCAAACTCTGTACAATAGGAACTGCTGCTCACAGCCTCAACCTTCTTTACCCACTGCCAGATGCAGTCCCCATAATCAGACTGGAAGCCAGGGCTGAGCCACACCTTTTCAAGCCTCAGGACCACTACTAAATGAGCAGACTTAAAGAAGTGCAAATCTCCACAAAGCACATAGGACATTGTTTTATGAAATGATGTTTGTCTCACTAAGGTTTGGAATGTCT